>NC_056739.1:215207508-215310403 GCF_019279795.1 Protopterus annectens | reverse complement strand
GGCAATGTCCTTTTCTTTGCGTTTTTTGTGAACTCCAGTAGTCGGATGGCTTTCCGACATTTCTGGATAATTAAACCTGTGTCCAAAGTAGTTTAAAGCAAAATCATACAGACGCTTAATAGTGCGTTGTTTAAATCTAGCACAAAACAGACAACCCAGAAAATTATGATCAGGGCCTAGGCAAGGAATACAGTAAGAATGAAAGCCCTTATGAGGTATTTGCTTCCCACAAGAAATACAATTAACTTTTTCTGACATCGGTTCTGGAGCAAGAAATGGGGCACTTAGCTTTATAGAAGACTTCGGATCTGAAATCCGAACTCGAAAATCTCAGGAGTCAGCCGACCGGCACTTGCGAACTGCTTCTGCTTCAGGCACTGTGCAGCAAGAAAGACCAAAGAAAATGGCGTCGGCTGCTTCTTTTATACTCCTGACAACCTGACGTCAGGGAAGGGTCGACAACAGCAGACACAGGACCCAAGACTTTGGAATTCAGGCCGACTGAGGGCAACCTGCCAGCAGGACTACCCAAATGTAATGACTGCAACAGTGAAACACGAAGAACATCCCAGGTGGCTGGACGTGTAAGAAATCCTTAACTGTCTGCACAGATTTTGCTTTTTATTTCATCCTTTTAAGACCTCTTCTGCCTTAGTACCAAATAAGTTGTCTTTGTGCAAGGGGGCATCCAACAATTTAGATTTAACATTGTCTGGCAAGGGCTGCTCCTTAAGCCATGCTTGCCTTCTAAGGACAGATCCGGTGACTGCTGCCCTGCAAGAAGCCTCTAGGGCATCAAAACCACAGTGCAAGTTGTGTTTAGTTACTTGACTTGCAGAATGCATTAACTCTTGTAACTCTCTAGACTCTGCAGAAGCAGGAAAGGAAGACATTTTCTGTTTGAGGAGCTCCAGGGTATGCTGCTGAAATTCTAGCATATGGAATTGAAAATTTAGTGCTCTGATAGCAAGCGTAGCTGAGATGTATACTTTTTTACCCCATCGATGTCTAGTGCTCAGGAATCCCTATCTGAGGGGTGGGATTCTTAGCAGAGATTGCTTTAATTCCTTTAGGCCATTGAGAAATTACCTCAGGGTCAGCAGTAGCATTTTTAAAAAGAAATTTGAGAGAGTCACAGACTCGAATACCCATCTGGTTTTCTGGGTGCAAGAAGGAGAGTGTCAGGAGTCAAGCTGGATTCCAGGAAAACATCCTCCACAACATCCAGGACTGAGGGGGGATGGCAAGGGGTCTGTGATGTGGAAGATCTAAAAATTCCCAGAGTCTTTTTAGACTGAGGGTAGTCCTGACTTTCCCATTGGAAATGCTCCCTTAAGGTGTTCAGGATTTCCCCAAAGTAAAAATCCTCTGGGGGAGAGGCTGAAGGAATGGAATCCTCTGCATCAGAATCCTCATAAGCAGAGAGGAGTTGCATGTCTTCATATTTAGATGCATCAGAGTCATCGGACTCCTGTTCAGACAAAACTACAGGGAACAGATCTCTTTCCTTTGGAAGGGGTAGCTTGGCTTCCCCTGATTAGCATAAGGTCTTCCGCCTTTTTAAGCATTTTACACCGAAGCAAGAAAGCAAGTGCCTGAAATTGGGTTGTCCGTTTCTTGGGTGTGGTTCATAGCCTGGGCCTAAGAAACTTGTTTTTGAAAGAATGGTAATCACAAACGTCATCGGTTTGTGTCGAGAATCGGTAGCATGAAGGCCTTCCTCGGAAGCCAGTGCCTGATGAGCAGCTCCGGACCCATCCAAGGTAGAGACGACCACAGTATCCTTACTCGAAGAGTTATGCAGCATACCAGACTCCGAAAGGGTTTCTGTAGCGGCCTGCGAATCCACAGCAGTGGGCATCAGGGGCTGCAAAAGCACCTCACTGAGGATCGGAGAATTGACTACTAGCTTAACGGAAGCGTCTGTAGGTTTGGACCTGTGCAGTCTGTCAGTTTATCTTTACGTTTTTCCGGAAGCTCTGCTGTAGGATGGCTTACCAAAGCCATATTGGAATTAAAGGACAAGTGAAAGTATCTAGCTACAATAAGGGCCCGACGACGTATAGTTCTGGTGTTGAACGAAGCATAGACGCGACAGTGGAGAACGTCGTGGTCTGAGCCTAAGCAAGTGATGCAGTAAGAATGAAAGTCTCGGTGTGGTACTTGCTTTCCACAGGCGAGACAATTGTTAACTTTTTCTGACATCGGTTAGTGCAAGAAAAAAAAAAATCCCAAACAGGGTACTTAGCTTTAAAAGACTTCAGCTTTAATTCAGAAGACGAAACTCAGGTAGCAGCCAACCGGCACTTGTGTGAACTGCTTCAGGCTCCACAGCAAGAAATACTGATGTAATGGCGTTGGCTGCCTTGCTTTATACTACTGATGACCTGACATCAGTCCTGAAGTGGCAGCAACTGACGCAGAAATACTAAGTCTCTGGTATTCGGGCTGGTCAAGGGCTACCCTGGCAGGCATAATGCAAATGTGATGACTGCAACAGTTAAACACGAAGAACACCTGAGATTACTGTACAACTCTTAGATCTTTCCAGAAGCAAAGGAAGGGGGCAAGTTGGCAGGAAGTTCAGGAAAATGTAAATGGACAACACAGATGAAACGGTATCTTGAGTACATAACTTCTTAATTTGATGATGTCATTTTAATTTCTTCAACTGATGGGACAGAATGCCCAGCTACTGTAACCTTGGGAGGCCCTCGCAAGACATTCCAGAGTACTCAACAGGCAAAAGCCACTCTCTTCCAGGAAATCAAATCCAATTTGCAATGAGCAATAAAGGTATGAAAATCAATCCAAGTTGCAGATGCACAAATCATTCAAGGAAGCCCTTGTCCAAAAGGCTGAAGAAACTGCCACAGACCTTGGGGAATAAGTTCTACAAGGCTTGGGTAAGGATAAACTTTTTTACCATAAACAAAGGAAATACATTCAGTTAACCATCTGGGCAACGTAACTTTGGACACTGGTTTGGCCAATCTGCTAGGAAAAAAGGAAATAAATAGCTGGTAAGCTTTCCTAAAGTCTTTGCTTCTGTGAAGATAAAAATGAAGTTGACTATGCACATCCACAAGGTGGAGCATATACTCTCCCTTACTTGAAAAGTTAGGAAAGAAAACTGGTAGATTAATCATCTGGTTTATGTTGGACTCCACGGTTACCTTAGGCAAGAAAGATGGATTTGCTTGCCGGGACATCCCGTCTTTGTGGAAAAACATGTAAGGAGGCTTAGAAGATGCAGCTTGGAGATCAGATATTAGTCTAGCTGATGGGTTCCATTTTGGCTCAAGGTTCAAAGGCAGCTTGTGTCATCTCCTTAAGGAGGACAGTTAAATCGCAAGGAAAAACAGGGTCCTTTAACTCATTACATCCGAGTGACACCTCCAGGTGCATCTGCAGTTAACTCCTACTGATGCCTCTAGGCATCAAATACTGCCTGTTCATATTTGCATAAAAAAACTTGTACGTAGCATGGTTTTGGGATCAAAAAGATTTCATCTTAAAGCTTACACAAAAGCAAACTCAACTGCATTAATATTTGCCCTTAATGCAAGTAAATAGATATTAACTGTTTTTATATTAATTTATGTAATTTTCACATTTTTAAGTATCTCAACAACCAAGTAACTGAACTCATTAGCCTCATATGAAAGATCTCGGCTAGATGAATAAAATGCTCATGAGTGTGTGTGTGTAACTTGAATGGTTGCTCAGATACTGTAAGTAGTTTACAAAGTATTACACATGTAATTGTTACTGTGTTGATTGACATAAAATTGGGGTTTAAGACCCAGAACCTGAAGAATAATACCACTATAAAAATGGTTTGTGATGAACAGTTTGCCACTTAAACTTCTTTCATAATCCCTATGGTTCAACAGATAGGAACATCTGTTTGAAATGTGAGGACCTAACAATTCTGTTAAAAGGATTGGGCTCCACCAATTGGAAGTTACAGTGCAAACTTCCTGAGCTCCATTTGAGTGAATGAGTTAATGGGGATCTAAGAAAAAGGCTCCCTTAAGATTTTACATAGTTTAGAAGAAACTAGACCAGAGTTATTTTCTCCCAGGAAGAAATTCAAAATGGCAGCCAACTGCACTGTAGAAAAACGTGTACCCACATTGAAAATTGAAGTTAAACACTCAAGGATAGATAGCAAATGTGCTGAAAGGATCCAGGTTTTTGCTAAGGGCTTAGAAAACATCTCTATCTACTTCTGCAAACGTCCTAGTAGAAGCTTTGAGAGAATAAGCTGTACCAGGCAGGAGAGCCTTGAGACTCTAGCAGTCAATGGAAAGTACAGTTGTGTACCCTTACCATAAATGTAGATGTTACAGTGCATTCACTGTTGCAATCATTACATTCGGGTTTATCTGCTTGCAGTAGCCCTAAGTCGGCCTGATTAACCAAGTCTTGGGTCCTGCGTCGGTTGCTGTCCCTTCTTCCGTGATGTCAGATCAGGGGTATAAAACAGCTGATGCCATTACATCAGTTTTTTTCTTGCCCCAGATGTCAAATGCCCCCCAATGGGAAGCAATTAAATATATAAATACACAAGGATATACCTCCAACAAAAAAGCAAATGCACCAAAAAGCTTTTAAGCATAGAAAAGGAAAGTAGAGGTATAGCCAAAAGAAGTTAGGAGGCTGGAGGGGAGGGTAACCAGGACTGCAGCAGTGAATACACTAACATCTACATTTATGTTAAGTGTACAAAACTGTACTATGTTATTCGTATTTCACTGTTGCAGTCATTACATTTGGGTAGATTCCCAAAGCCAAGGTTGGGAAGAGGAATGTAGCATTAGGACCAGCTATAAGGCCCTGCAAGACTGCAGTGGCAAAGTTGGCTCTGGACTTGGAGAAAATTGGTAAATGATAATGCTTGGTGAAAGTATGTACAGAACTCCAGGTAGCAGCTTCTAGGATTTCCCTGGTAGGGTTGCCTCTGAGAAAGGCTGTAGAGGTAGATGTAGCCCTGGTAAGAGTGGGATCTGATGCCCTGTGGGATAGGTTTTCCATGATGCTCATAGTAGAAATGAATGCAATGGGCTATTCATTTAGAAATGGTTTGCTTTGAAATAGCCTTCCCCTCTTTCCCTGCAGCAAATGCTACTAGCAGTTCAGATTTCCTTTGAGGTTTAGTCCTGTCCAAGTAGACTCTACGTTCTGTGCATATCTAAGCAGTCAGTATATGTTCCCCTTTGTTCTGTGGATTAGGAAAGAAGGTTGGCAAATGAATGGACTGATTAACAGCCACACTGGATACCACCTTGGGCATGAAGGAGGGATTGATTGAGGGACACCCTGTCCGCATGAAAGATGATGAAAGGCTCCACTGTCATAAGGGCCTGTAATTCAGACACCCTTCTTGCTGAAGTGATTGCTAAAAGGAATGCAGTTTTCCCAGAAAAATTTTAAATCTGCAGTAGCAGCTGGCTCTGTTTCTCCAAGACAAAGTTAAGGTCCCAGGCTGAAGTTGGAGCTCTCCTCTGTGGCCTTAAATTTTTTGGCCCCTCTGATGAACTGCTTGACCAGTGGGTGAGAAAAGAGGGAAGAATCTGTGTTATAATGAGCTGAAATGGCTGAGGCATGAATTTTGGAGGAGGAAAAGGCATAAACTGATAGGTTTTTCCAGCTGAAGGACAGAACATCCACTTTCCAAGCTTGTGGTGAATCCGTGTGCAAAATTTGTCCAATTGATAGTTCGGGGGGGGGGGCAAACAGGTCTATATCTGGGCTCCCCCATTTGCTTGTCAACATATTGAAAATCCTTGGTTACAGTTTCCACTAGTATGGGTCCATGAGGTTTCTGCTTAGTCCGCTTGCCAGAGTATTTAGTTTTCCTGGCAGGAATTGAGCTTGTAGATTCACTTGGTAGCTCAAGGTTGTGTTCACAATGCCATGGCTAGTTTGCAGAGGGGGGTAAGAATGCATACCCCCCTGCTTGTTTATGTACCACATAACAGAGGTGTTTGTCCGTCTTTATCTTTAGTTGTCCTGGAAGAATGTGATCCTTAAAGGCAGTCAGAGCATTCTGTACAGATGGCATTTCTTTTTGATTGACATGGCCATTTGCCCTGAATGCACTTCCCTGCCAGGTGAGCCCCCCATGCATAGTCTGATGTGTCTGTTAGGGTTTGGGCAGCAGGGGGTAGTGTGAATGTTAGTCCCTTGTTTTGGTGGCAAGCCTCTGCCCAACAAAGGAACTCTAGATCCTGAGAATGCTGACACCATAGGCTTTTTAGATACCACTGAAGTTTCCTCATATGTAGTCTTTCATATGGAATTAGAAGAATGCAGAAGGCCATGAACCCCAAGGCTTGCACTATTTGCCTTGCAGACAGCAGGGTTTTTGTGGCCACTTGAAGTAGGTTGTCAAATTAATCTGTTTCTCTGGCGTGAGGAAAGCCATCTGGGAAGTTGTACTCAAGCTTGCTCCCAGGAATATAATTTGTTGACTGGTTACCAGGTGTGATTTCTTTTCATTTATGGTGTACCGCAGACAAGGCAGCACCCTTTGTACAAAGGCCAGATGATTCAAAAGAATGTCCTGGCTTTCTGCCTGAATTAGACAATCATCCAGGTATGGGTATATTTGAATATTTCTTTGTCTGCAGAATGCAATAACTGGAGCTAGGCACTTTGTGAATACCCTGGGTGCAATAGATAAGCCAAAGGGCAGTGCAGAGAACTGATAAACCGTGTAGCTTGATTTGAAGCATAGGAATCTTCTGCAAGATTCCCTGATAGGGATGTGCAGGTATGCTTCTTTAAATCTAATGTTGCCAACCAAGCATTCTTGCCTAGCTTAGAAAGCAACTGGTGAAGAGTTAGCATCTTGAATTTTGGAATCACCAAAAAGGTGTTTAGAGTAGAAAGGTCCAGGACAGGATGCCATGAATGGTCTTTTCTGGGGACCAGGAAAAGTCTAGACTAGAAACCTTGTCCCTTTTCCTCTTCTGGTGCCAAATGAATAGCCCCCATGTTTAAGAAAGTACTTGCTTTTGGGCCACTGCCCACTGATTTGGGGATAGATCTGGCCACCCCCAAAGGCAAGCGTCCAGTCTGGTGGACCCCAGCCATAAACAAACTCTACAACAAAAAGAGGAAGCTACTACAAGATAGAGCAAAATCCTTAAAAGGTAAGACACCCTTGATCACTATAAGTAAAAAACTAAGAGCTCTCATAAAATCATCCAAAGCAAATTTTGAGAGAAAAATAGCTAAAGACTCAAAAGACAATCATAAGGCCTTCTTTAGCTATGTTAGAAACCTGGGAGGAAACTCCCAGATATGCTCAGAACTAGTTCAAAATGATGTGAAGATTACTGATCCTACAGACATTGCCAACATACTGGCTGACAGGTTCAGTGCAAACTTCTCCCCTCCCCCAAAAGGAGAGATATCTATACCAAGCGATTGCAGCCCCCAAACATCTCCAACGCCCAAGTGAGAACTGCTCTCTCCAAAGCAAACACAGCATCCATGGGACCTGATGGTGTCCCCGGCTGTGTGCTCCACGAACTCAACGAGGAATTAAACCCACAGCTAGGACAGCTGTTTAATCATAGTCTTACCTCTGGATAACTCCAGGAGTGGCGCACTGCAACTGTGGTCCCACTTCACAAAGGCGGTGCCTCCACCGACCCTGAAATTACCGCCCATTAGCTTGACAAGCCTTATCTGCAAAGCCATGGAGAGGATCATAATGGACCTCATAAATAAAGACATAGGGAATTTGCAGACTTTGGATCCATCCCAGTTTGGCTTTGTCAAAGGCAGATCATGCCTTCTAAACTTGGTTGACTTTTGAAACAGTCACCAAAGCCATTGATGAGGGAAAGGCAGTCCATACAGCCTACCTCGATCTGGCGAAGGCCTTGATACAATACCCCACTGGTATCATTGAAAACTCATCAGCTTAAATGTTAACCCATACATCACAAGATGGGTTGCAAACTGGCTGAGTGACAGAACCCACAGGGTCAGAGTTGCTGGCGCCATGTCAGACTCAAAGCCTGTCACAAGTGGTGTACCACAGGGCTCAGTCCTGGGCCCACTCTTGTTTGGCATCTACTTTTCAGTACAAGCAAACACAGGAGGGTTATGGCTGACAAAGTTTGCAGATGACTGCAAACTGGGCCATAGTAGAAAACACATCTGACACAGATATCCTTCAGAAGGGTCTCACAGAAACGGATAACTGGTGCCAGAGCCATGGCCTAAAGTTAAATGCCAAAAATGCATAGTCATACCCTTGGGAAAAACAAGGTTACCCCTAGCTACCAAATAGGTGGCAATCCACTGAGCACAGAAGAAGTTATCAGGGACCTGGGGACCCAGGTTGATAGTAGTCTGTCATTCGACACCCATGTAGCTAAAGTAGTTAGAAGACCTTCTACATTGCCCACCTTATCATGAAGGGATTCTCATCTAGATCAAGGGAGGTCATAGTCTCCCTATACTCATCACTCATCAGACCAATGATTGAGTACAATGCCCCATTCGGAATGTATCTGACCTGACACTTGCAGCAGCTGGAGAGGCCACAAAAGTTCCTCACCAAAAGGATAAAGGGTCTCAAACATCTGTCCTATGCTGCCCGACTGAAAGAACTCCAGCTCTATTCAGTCGCCACGCTTGCTCTGAGGTGACCTTTGCCTAACATACAAGGCCATGTCAAACCCAGATTTGATGAATATGCTTCACCTCAAAAAATCTAGATTCGTCAGAGCCACAAGGGCGGGAGACTTAAACCTCGACACGGCTATTAATAGGACGTGCTGGAGGGATAGATTCGTCACCCAAAGACTCCCTATGCTGTGGAATAAAATCCCGGTATATGTGAGGCAGAGCACCTCGCTGGCCTTGTTCAAGAGAAATCTTGACCAATGGATGGGAGATCGCAGATATACCCCAGGGATTACCTCAGTGTCACTGCTCGACAGAGGCACAGCAAAATAATGGGTATAGTTCCCCATACTAAAGGGGTGGCGTAAGCCACAAAACTATGGGCTAGGCTTGTAAATGCCCTCGGGCAGATAGCCTAGTATGAACCTATGAACCTTGGTGTTGATAACATGTAGAAGTGAAATCTGTATCCTTGGGTCACTATATTTAAGACCCATTTGTCCTGGGTTATGAGTTCCAGTTTTTGGCCTGCAGACTAATCTTTCCACCTAAAGGAGCATTCAGTTAAGAACTGCTTGGAAGTTTTAAAGGCAAGTCATTGAGACAGTTTTCCATGGGGGGGGTGGGGGGGTCTTACTACTCCCAGATGTGGATGTGGAAGCCCCCCACTTTTTAATCTTGTGCGTACCCTGTGACTGGAACCTGGGGTTTCAGCTGTGTCTGGGTTTGGATTGGGAAGATCTGAAAGGGGCCGGAAAGGACCAATGCCTACTAAATCTTGGGGGCTGAACTTGTAAAAAATCTTTCACAGTTTGCATAGATTTAGCTTCATCTTCCATCTTTAAGAACTTCCTCAGCTTTGTTGCCCAACAGGCAGTCCTGATTTAAGGGAGCATCCAACAATTTAGCTTTAACATGATCAGGTAAAGACTGCTCATTAATCCAAGCCTGCCTTCCGAGTACAGACCACCCAGTGACAGCAGCCTTGCAAGAGGCTTCTAAAGAATCAAATCCACATTGCAAAGTATGTTTTCCAACCTGTTCAGCAGAATGCATTAAATCCTGTAATTCTTTATTTTCAGCACAGTCAGAAATAATCATTTTCTGTTTAAGCAATCCATAACATGTTGTTGATACTTTAACATATGAAACTGTCAGTTTAATGCCCAAGGTTGCAGAAGTGTAAACCTTCTTACCCCATCTATCCAGCATCCTGGAGTCTCTATCAGAAGGGGTAGGGTTTTTAGCAGTAGAAGCCTTAATGCCCTTGGGTCCCTGTGAAATGGTCTCTGGATCCACAACAGGATTTTTAAAAAGGAACTTGTGAGAATCAGGGACAGTGCAATATCTATTAGGCTTTCTGGGAGCAGGAGGGAAAGAATCAGGGGCCAAACTAGATTCCGAGAAGACATCAACCATGTCTAGTACCAGAGGTATAGGAGTAAGAAATCCCCAAGACTCTTTTTTGAATAAAAAAATCCTGGCTTTCCCAGTGAAAATGCTCCCCTTAAAGTGTGCAAGGTTTCACCAAAAGAAAAATTCTCTGGAGGGGAAGCAGAGGGAATACAGTCCTCTGCATCAGAACCCTCATAAGTAGATAAGGGTAAATCCAGATCAGAAGAATCAGAAAAATCAGAATCCTGATCAGAGGATTCATGAACAAATTCAGTCCTAGGTCTCTCGGAATGGGGGGGGGGGGGGGGTTGGCTTCCCCTGATTAGAGTTATAAGATCTTTTATTTGATTTTTAGGCACAGAGGCCTGTGCATGCGGCCTGGGTGTCGGTTTCTTAGGCATGGTTCAAGATTTAGGCCTTAAAGGAGACATCGATATAATATGCAAGTCCATAGGCCTGAATACACCCTACAGAAGCCGGTGCCTGCACAGCGGCTCTGGACCCATCCAAGGTAGAGACATCCACAGGTTCCACAGCTGAAGCATCTCATGGCATACCGGACTCCGAATGGTTCTCAGTAAAGGCCTGCGAATCAAAAGTAGTGGGCATCAGGAGCTGCGAAAGCACCTCACTGAGTACTGACAATATGGCAACTAGCTTTGAAGCGTCTGCAGCTTTGGACCTTGGCGGTCTGTCTATCTTAGCATTTTTTCAGAATACCACTAGTCGGAAGGCTAACCAACGATTTCAGGATAATTGAACAGAAAACCAAAATATTTAGAGACGAAAATTTACAGACTACAGATAGTGCGTTGATTAAATAAGGCACAAAACCAACAGCAAGGTACGTTGTGGTCAGGGCCTAGGTAAGGAATACATTAAGAATGAAAATATTTGTGTGAGGTATTTGCTTTCCACAAAAATGCAATTAACTTTTACTGACATTGGTAAGGAGCAAGAAAAAGTTTCCCCAACGGGGTACTTGGCTTTAAAGACTTCGATACTGAAACTCGAAAACGAAAATTTCAGGAGTCAGCCGACCGGCACTTGTGAACTGCTTCGGGCACCGCACGGCAAGAAAGACTGATGTAATGGTGTCTGTTGCATGTTTTATACCCCTGACGACCTGACGTCACGGAAAAAGGGACAGTAACCGACGCAGGACCCAAGACTTGGTTACTCAGGCCGACTGAGGGCTACTGCAAGCAGATAACTCGAATATGACCGCAACAGTGAAACACTAAGAACATTTGGAGAAACCATGTGGTCAGCTTGAGGCCCAAGTCAAGTCTGGACGAGTCCTACATGTCGGGTGAGACAGGAGGTCAGAGTTGGGATCCAGTATCCAAGGCGGCCCTAGAAGGTGAGGCCAGAGGAAATGTATTGGACAAAGCCAAAAGGATGCAATGAGGATAACTTTGCTCTTCAACCAGAATTGTTTCAGTAGAAATTTGGGGATGAGACAACAATGGGCAAGCATAAAGACTGGAGGGCCAATCGTGGACTACAGCATCTCTCTGTGGCTCCCCCCATTGGCGGTATCAGGGCAAAGAACCTGTAGCATTTGTTGAGGACAGAAATGAATAAGTCACATCATGGCTGACCCCATCAACAAAAAATTCTCTCTGCTACTTTCACACTGGGAGATCACTCGTGAGACATCAGAATGGACCTGCTTATGGAATATGTATTGCTATGAGAAAGCGACCAGAAGAGATCACCCACTGCCACTATCTCAATGCTTCTCAAAGTGGGTAATATCTGGTCCCTTTCTGCTTACATAGCAAACTACTGATATATTTTCAGTCTGAATAGCAATAGTTCCAGATGGAAGAATGTCTTGAAAGGCCTGCAACACTAGGACTGCTATCATCTCCAAGACACTTTTGCATCTTGGCCTCAAGGGATCACGCAGCTTGGAATGTCCTTCTCAAGTAGTGCCCCTCCACCCCCCAACTGAGAGGTGTCCATGATCACTGTGGTCACGGGTGTGATCCCCTACTCCGGGGCCAGTAATCAAGGAGCCTCAATCCTCAACACTGACACCAGTGAGGGATAGCCACTAGGAGCAAAAATGGACACACAGTACTTTCAAATGCAGCTCTGCACCACGCATAATTTCCCTTAGCACACAGGGAGCACCCTCCAGACCTGGGGCTGGACTCTCTTCGCCAGGCCCCAAACAAGACTCCACACTGACTATTATGGAGCTCTGTATCCCTGTTCCAAGTAGGTGACGCACACACTTAGATATCTAATTTACACACACACACCTGGGAAAGACTGGCACAGATTTAACAGCTGTGGCCCTCTGCCCAGACTATAAGGTAATTACTCTGCCAGTCAGCTACTCTAATGTTCTTACAAGTGTACCAATTATACAGAGTAAAATACTAATACAAATGGTACAGTTTGACAAAAGCAGCAAGGCTTTCAGGAGTGGTCACAGTGTCACTAAGCATAAGTACCCTTAAGATGTTAAAATAATTCTCTAAAAGGCCAGTCACAATCAAAGGTATAGAAATACTTAATAAAATAGAAAACATAAGAATACTGAATATTTAGGTACAATAAACATGAGTTAGAATCACGGGAGATATAAAAAACACATTTGGATAGATTCACACAGATGCAGAAAAACAATACTTAATCTCACTACTTTTTCCTAACGAAATACTGTCACCTAGTTAAGTTACTACAGCAAGGTAAGATGAGGTGCAAGGTTATGTGAGAAATCGTTCCTGTCAGGTTCCAAACAACAAAGTGCTCCTGTGAGAGTTCAGTCATCTCTCACCAATATCTAAAAAAATAATTTCACTGCTGCTTACAGGACATCAGATCTGGTCACCTAACTCTGGTACAGTACACACTCAGCTTTGCAAAGATCTGCTGCAGCATTTAAAAGCTATAAAACAATTTCTAAAACTTCCACCCTTCCAGGGTTCATAGGTATGTACTAGGCTACTGGCCCTAGAGTCTATATAAGCCTAGTCAAAAAGTTACCCTGGCTTTCATCACCCAATAAAATTATTTTCCTGGGCCCCTGTCAAGCAGAGCCACAGAGGAGATCCCTGGGGTGAATTTCCTATTTTCCTTCCTATCAAGATTTTTCTTGGAGAGTGCTAATGAGGAGCTTTGTTTGATATAAATAGGTAGTTTGTTCCAGAGTATGGGAAGTCTCTGGGACAGGAATCTATCCCGCCAGCATGTTTTGTTTATCGAAGTGACAAGGTGTAGGCCCCTAGAATGTGCAGCTCAGAGGGATTAGGATTACTTTAAGTGGAGCATGTCCAACAACTCTGGGTTTGACATAGCTTTGTAAGTTAGGCAGAGATTGCCTCTGAGTAGGCGAAAGCGATATGTGACAGAGTAAAGCTGGGGTTTGAGACTGTCTGCATAGGGCATCAGTTTGAGGCTGGTAATCCTCAGATATTTCTGCAGTCTTTCCAGTTGTTGTAAATGTCTTGTGAGCTACATACCAAAAGGGGCATTGTACTCTATTAATAAAGTCTAATGAGTGACGAGTAGAGGGGAACAATGACCTCTTTTTCCTGGATGAGACTTTTTGTGAAGAAGTGTGCCACGTAGAAGGATTTACTGACTATTGCGGCAATGTGATTATCAAAGGAGAGACTACTGCGCACCCGTGTCCCAAGGTCTCATCACACTTTCGGTGTTAAGTACACTACCACATATGTGGTAGCTCATGGGTACAGAGTTTTTAACAAAGGGGATGAGAATGCGCTTTTTGGCATTGAGCTTGAGTCCATGGCTTTGACAACAGGCATCTGTCTCAGTGAGGCCCTTTTGTAGGATGTCCACATCGTTAGGAGTTTCGATTAAGGCTCCTAATTTCAAGTCATTTACGAACTTAGCCAAAGACCTTCTGTGTTAGCATGTATTAGATACCAAAAGTACAGTTGTGTACACTTACCATAAACGTAGATGTTACAGTGTATTCATTGTTGCAGTCATCACATTTGGGTTATCTGCTTGCAGTAGCCCTCAGCTGGCCCGATTAAAGTCTTGGGTCCTGCGTTGGTTGCAGTCTCATCTTCCATGATGTCATGTAGTCAGGGGTATAAAGCATGCAGCCGGCACCATTACATCAGTTTTTCTTGCCCCAGATGTCAGGTGCTCCCATAATGGGAAATAATTCTATATACAAGGTTACACCTCAAAAAAAAAAAAAAAAAAGCAAATACACCAAAAAGCTTTAAGCATAGTAAACAAGAATAGAAGTATAGCCAATAGAAGTCAGGGGGCTGGAGGGAGGGTACTAGGACTGCAACAGTGAATACACTGGCATCTACATTTATGGTAAGTGTATACAACTGTACTAGGTTCTTCATGTTTCACTGTTGCAGTCGTCACATTTGGGTACATTCCCAAAGCGAAGGATGGGAAGAGGAAATTAGATAGCATTAGGACCTGCTATAAGGCCCTGCAAGACTGCAGTGCCAAAGCCAGCTCTAGATTTAGAAAAAAATGGCAAATGGTAATGTCTGGTGAACGTATGTACAGTACTCCAGGTAGCAGCTTCTAGGATGTCCTTGGTAGGGACACCTCTGAGAAAGGCTGTAGGGGTAGATGTAGCCTGGTGGAATGTGGTCTTATCCCCTGTGGGGTAGGTTTTCCATGGTGCTTATAGCAGAAATGAATGCAATGGCCTATCCACTTAGAAATGGTTGGCTTTGAAATGGCCTTCCCCTCTGCCCCTACAGCAAATGCAACCAACAGCTGTTCAGATTTCCTTAGAGGTTTAGTCCTGTCCAAGTAAAATCTAAGTTGTCCGTGCACATCCAAGGAGTGCAGTATTTGTTCCCCTTTGTTCTGTGGATTAGAAAAGAAAGTTGGCAAATGAATGGACTGATTAAGGGCCACACTGGATAACCACCTTGGGCATGGAGGGATTGGTCTGGAGGGACACCCTGTCTGCATGAAAGATGCTGAAACACTCCACTGCCATGAAGGCCTGTAATTCAGACACCCTTCTTGCTGAAGTGCTGGCTAAAAGGAAGGCTGTTTTCCAAGAAAGGAATTTAAACTCTGCATTTGCAGCTGGCTCAAAAGGAGGTAGAGTGAGTTTTTCAAATACAAAGTTAAGGTCTCAGGCTGTTGTAGGGGTTCTCCTTGGTGGTCTTCAGTTTCTGACCGCTTTGAGGAACTGCTTCAGCAGTGGATGAGAGAAGAGGGGTGGTTCTGTGTTGTAATGAGCTGAAATGGCTGAGGCATGAATTTTGATGAAGGAAAAGGAAAGGCCCTTGTGAAGCATCTCAGTTAAGTATTGAAGAATCTGAGGCAAATTGGGCACTGTTGTGCCCATCCCCTGAATTTGGTTCCAGTAACAGAATCTTTTCCATTTTTCAGCATAGGATTTTCTAGTACTAGGCCTCCTTGCCTCCAGAATGACCTCCATCACTTGCTTACTAAGAGATGGTAACAGAGAGATCAGGTAATTAGCCAGGCTGCCAGGTTCAGGGTTTGAAGCTGTGAGTGAAGAATCTGGCCCTCCTGCTGGGACAGCAGGATAGGGGCCTGAGGCAGGTGCCATAGAGCCAGCAGTGACACTGCACAAAGGGGTTACCAGTGTTGGCGTGGCCAGTCTGGTGCAATCAGTATTGTCCTGTTTGAGCTTTAGTAGTACCTTGGAGAGGAAAGGCATAAACAGATAGGTTTTTCCAGGTGAAGGACAGGGCATCTACTTGGTGAAGGACAGGGCATCTACTTTCCAAGCTTGTTTGTGGGGATTCCTTGTGCAGAATTTGTCCAATTGGTAGTTCTGGGGGGAGGCAAACAGGCTCATCTCTGGCCTCCCCCATTTGTTTCTCAACATGTTGAATATCTTTGGTTCCAATTTCCACTCATGTGGTTCCATGAGATTTCTGCTTAGATCATCTGCCAGTGTATTTAGCTTTCCTGGCAGGAATTGAACCTGAAGGTGCATTTAGTAGCTCAAGGCTGCGCTCCACAGAGCCATGGCTAGTTTGCAGAGAGGGTATGAGTGGGTTCCCTTCTGCTTATGTACCACAACAGTGGTGTTGTCTGTCTTTACCATTAATTGTCCTGGAAAAATGTAGTCCATGAAGGCTGTCAGAGCATTCTGTACAGCTAACATTTCTTTTGATTGATATGCAGGTGCATTTGACTTGGATTCCATTTGCCCTGAATGCACTTCTCTGCCAAGTGAGCCCCCCCCCCCCATGCATAGTCTGATGCATTTGTTGTTACGGTTTGAGCAGCAGGGGGTAGAGTGAATGGCCTCTGACCACCAAAGGAACTATCTGTAGACTAGGTATGACATGAATCCTTGATTATAGATCCTGAGAATGTTGACACCATAGGCTTTTTAGATACCATTGTAGTTTCCTCATATGCAGTCTTGCATATTAAATTAGGAGAATGTAGGAGGCCATGAACTCCAGGGCTTGCAATATTTTTCCTTGCAGATAGCTGGATCTTTGTGGCCAGTAGTTTGAAGTAGGCTGTCAAATGAACTTGTTTATCTGGCATGAGGAAGGCCATCATGGAAGTTGTATTCAAGCTTGCGCCCAGGAATACAATTTGTTGGCAAGGTACAAGATGTGATTTCTTTTAGTTTATGGTGTACCCCAGAGAAGTTAGCAATTTCTGTACAAACGCCAGATGATTCAATAGTATGTCCTGGCTTTCTGCCTGAATTAGACAATCGTCCAAGGTATGGGTATACTTGAATATTTCTTTGCCTGCAAAATTCAATGACTGGAGCTAGGCACTTTGGCTTATCTACTGCGCCTAGGGTATTCACAAAAGGCAGTGCAGAGAACTGACAGTAAATGTAGCCTGCTTTGAAGCGTAGGTATCTTCTGCAAGATTCCCTAATTTGGATGTGCAGGTAGGCTTCTTAAATCCAGTGTTTCCAACCAGGCATCTTTGTCTAGCATAGGAAGCAGCTGAAGAGTTAGCATCTTGAATTCTGGGATCACCAAAAATGTGTTTAGGATAGACTGGTCCAGAATAGGACGCCAGGAGTCGTCTTTCCTGGGCACGAGGAAAAGTCGTGAGTAAAAACCTTGTCCCCTTTCTTCTTCTGTGCAGGTTGACTGGCCCTGGTGCTTGAGAAAACTTGCTTTTGAGCTTCTGCCCACTGATTTGGGGGTACATCTGGCCAACCGTTTGGGGTTGGTAAGGAGTGGAGGTGGAATCTGTATCCTTGGGAAACTATTTAAAACCCACTTGTCCTGGGTAATGAGTTTCCAATTTTTTGCCTGCAGGGCAATCTTTCCCCCTAAAAGAACAGTCAGCTGTGCAGGGCTTGGAAGTTTTAAAGTTAAGTCATTGAGACAGTTTACCATGGGGGGAACTCTTACTACTTCCTGCTTTGGAAGTGGGAGCCCCTCACTGCTTAGTCCTGAGTATACCTTGGGACTGAAGCCTGGGTGTTCTGCTGATTCTGGGTTTGGACTGAGAAGGCCTGAAAGAGGCAGGAAAGGACCAATTCTTAGAGGGCCAATACCTACTAAATCTGGGAGGCTGTACTTGCAGGAAATCTTTTAACAGTTTGCATAGATTTAGCTTTTTACTCCATCTTTTTAAGTACTACTTCTGCCTTGTTGCCAAAAAGGCAGTATTGGTTTAAGGGAGTATCCAGTAATTTAGCTTTAACATGATCTGGCAAATTTTGTTCCTTAAGCCAAGCATGCTTTCCAAGTACAGACCCAGTGACAGCATCCATGCAAGATGCCTCCAACTAATCAAAACCACACTGAAAAGTATGTTTTCCAACTTGCTCAGCAGAATGCATTAAATCCTGTAAATCTTTATTTTCAGCAGAGTCAGGAATCATCATTTTCTGTTTAAGCAATCCAGTAATATGCTGCTGATACTTTAACATATGAAACTGGCAGTTTTAAGGCCCTAATGGCCAAGGTTGCAGAAGTGTATAACTTCTTACCCCATCTATCCAGCACCCTGGAATCTCTATCAGAGGGGGTAGGATTTTTGGCAGAAGCAGCCTTAATGCCCTTGGGTCCCTGTGAAACGGTCTCAGGATCCGCAGTAGACTTTTTAAAGAGGAACTTGAGAGAGTCAGGAACCCCATAATACCTCTTAGGTTTCCTGGGAGAAGGAGGTAAAGAGTCAGGGACCAGGCTAGATTCCGAGAAAGCATCAACAATGTCCAGCACAGGAGGGATAGCTAAAGCCCTGTGCTGGGGCAGAATTAAGAAATCCCTAAGCCTCTTTTTAGAGTCAGAGTAATCCTGGCTTTCCTAGCGAAAATGCTCCTTAAGAGTATGCAAGGTTTCACCAAAGAGAAATCCTCTGGAGGGGAAGCAGAGGGAATAAAGTTCTCTGCATCAGAATCCTCATAGGTAGATAAGGGTAAATCTTGGTCACAGAAAAAAAATTTCAAAGCCCTGATCAGAAGAGTCAGGAGGAAGATCAGTCCTAGGTCTCAGAAGGGGAAGGGGGGGGGGGCTTCCCCTGCTTAGAGTAACAAGGTCTTCAGCCATTCTTATTTGCTTTTTAGATATAGGGGCCTGACCATGCGGTTTGGGCGTCGGATTTCTAGGCATGGATCGAGTTTTAAAACTTGAAGATAGCATCTGTTTAATATGCAAGTTGGTAGGCCTGAATACATCCTCAGAAGCCGGTGCCTGCACAGCGGCTCCGGACCCATCCAAGGTAGACACATCCGCAGGTTCCACAGTCCAAGCATCAAATGGCATACTGGACTCCAAATGGGTCTCAGTAGTGGCCTGCGAATCTGAAGTAGTGGGTATCAGGGGCTGCAAAAGCACCTCGCTGAGTACTGGCGAAATGACGACTAGCTTAAGAGAAGCGTAGTCAGCAGCTTTGGACCTATGCGGTCTCTTTCTTTATCTTTGCTTTTTTTCGGAATATAGATAGTCTGGTGGCTTACCAAAGCCATTTCTGGATGATTGAACAGAGTACCAAAATATTTAGAAGCATAAATAAACAGACGAATAGTTTGTGGTTTAAATAAGGCACAAAACAGCGAGGTACGTCATAGTCTGGGCCTAAGCAAGGAATGCAGTACGAATGAAAATCTTTGAGGTATTTGTTTTCCACAAGAAATACAATTGTTAACTTTTACTGACATCTGTTTAGAGCAAGAAAAAGTTTCCCCAATGGGGTACTTAGCTTAATTGAAGACTTCGGTTCTGAAACTCAAAAACGAAAATTTCAGGAGTCAGCCGACAGGCACTTGCAAACTGCTTCTGCTTTGGGCACCGCACAGCAAGAAAAACTGATGTAATGGCGTCGGCTGCATGCTTTATACCCCTGACTGCCTGACGTCATGGAAGATAAGACAGCAACTGACGCAGGACCCAAGACTTTGATAAATCAGGCCGACTGAGTGTTACTGCAAGCAAATAACCCAAACAGTGAAAACAAAGATCAGGAGAGGACCCAGGACTGAATCCTGTGGTACTCCACTTGTCTGAAGTCAGATTTGGATTCTGCTACTTTCACAGTGTGGGTTCTGTCAGTAAGCCAGTTGGCAACCCATCTTGTGACATGGGGATGTATACGTAGTTTAATGAGATTAAAATTCCAGAGTAGGGGATGGTATCAAAAGCCTTGGTGAGATCTAGACAGGCCCTGTGAACCACCTTACTCATTTACGGCTTTGGTGACTGCTTCAAAGAAGTCTAACAGGTTTAGGAGACAGGATCTGTCTTTTACAAACCCAAACTGGGTGGGATCCAGAGTTTGGAGATTACCAATGTCTTTGTTTATAAGTTCCATGATGATACGTTCCATGGCCTTGCAGACCAGGCTCATTAGGCTAATGGGGTGGTAGTTCCTAGGGTCCGTAGTGGCTCCCCCCCTTTGTGGAGTGGGATAACCGTCCCTGTGCGCCATTCAGTGGGCACAAAGCCTGAGGTGAGGCTATGATTGAACATGGTGTTTAGGTGGGGTGCCAGTTCATTCTGTAGTTCATGTAGAACACAGCCTGGGATGTTGTCAGATCCCATGGATGCTGTGTTCTTGGCTTTGGAGTGTGTGTTTTTTACCTGTGCAGACGTGATTATAGGAACTTTCCATTTTTCCGGTATAGAGAAGGGCCCTTTAGGGGGTGAGAGGGGGTTAAAGTTAGCACTGAACCTATATCTGCCAGGATGTTGGCAAGATCAGTTGGTTCTGTATATTAGTGCCATTGTGCTGTAACTCAGAGGAGATCTTAGTGCTGCCACTGAAATTCTTGACATAGGTATAAGAATGCCTTGTGGTTGACTTTAGAATCAGTGGCAATTTTGTTTTCGTAACTAGCTTTGGAGGATGTTATGAGGGATCTCAGCTTCTTACTGAGGCTGACCAGGGAGTTCCTCCAATCATGGGATTTTACTCTTTCTTGCAACAGTTTCTTTCTTCCATTGTAGAATTTTTTTTTATGGCAGGGGACCACCAGATTGGCTTCCTTTTTTTGTAGGATAGCATCTTGGCTCCGTTAGGGATAGCACGATCCATGCACTCATGTAAGTGCTTATAAAGTGCATTTGTGTAGGATTCAGCGGTTGTACCTCAATTATCCGTCTGCATGAGTGTCGTGAAGTTTGCCACTTCTGTCTTAAGCGTGAAGTTGGCTTTGAAGAAATTTTTTACGGTAGTTTCCCTAATGTGGGGTGTGGGAGGGATGTGGATGTCTAGGGTGATCAGCTTGTGGTCAGATCTGACCAACGAGGAATCAACCTCTGGTGTGGAACACCGGTCGCCCATGTTGGTAACGACCAGGTCTAGGATATTGCTGCCTCTGATGGGGGTGTGGATAAGTTGATCCAAGGCACTGGAATTTATGAATTCCAGAAAACAGTGAGCAAAAGAGTTGGTACAGGAGTAGTTTTCCCAGTTAATGGTGGGGTAGTTGAAATCGCCCATTATTAGGGTGTTGGGTAGTACCCTAATATTTTCCAGTGTATCAAGAAATGAGGAGTGGGAATCCTGGGGTATGGTGGGGGATCTGTAACAAGTTACAGTTTGTATTGCGGTCTTGCCCAGATTTAGTTGCACTTGGATAATCTCGGATGCAACTAGCCTGGAGGTGTGGATATCTTTAATGAATATGGGCACGCCTCTACCTTTAGTGTTTCTGTCCAGTTTAGGTGGCCGAAAGGTGTGGTATGAATTATAGCCTGGTAATGCACGGGTGCTCTCTGGAGCCTTGAACCAGGTCTGTCACTACACAGATGTCAATGTTCTCCATTTTAAGGAGTGCCTCGAGTGAATGTATTTTCAGGTTTAGACTTCTAGCACTGAGTAGCATTAACCTCAGATTTTAGTTGCAATTAGTTCACTGCTAAAGACAATACAGTAAGATTCCTAGCCGTGGTTTTTCCAGACATTTTTGTATCTGGCTGCCATCAGACCTGAAAGAAAATCTTTATGGCTTAAATCAACCCATTTAATTAACAAATCCACTTTTCAAATTTAGCTGGACTGAGATCAACCTCTTCCCTTCCAGGGGTCTCTGTTAAAACATACATTTTAATGAGTTAAAATAATACCGTCAGACTTGCATGCCTATATCTTCTTATCCAGCAGGACCCACTTTTGATACATTAACACTAGCAACTTTACAAATATATTTCTAACACAAGCATCTGTACAAATCAGTGCTCCAGACAAGTAACAAAATTCTTTCCAAAACTCCACCTAGCTATGCTGATATAGGTTACACATGTGCTGCCCTGCTCTCCCTGGCACAGAAGAAACTACCTCATATCACCACAGTGGGTATGGGGAGAACAGACTGCCTTCACACATGGCTGGTTTGAATGAATCCAAAGATACTTTTGAAAAATGGACCACTAAAGTGTCCACTGAAGAATTTACATGTAAAAAAACTTACCCAGAGGGACAAGTGCAATAGCTGCTGCCACTGATGCCAGGGCTTAAATGATTAAATCGGGCCAGAAAAGACAACCTTTGAATCACTTTCTTGCCTTGGGACCTCAGTGTCTGTGTATTCGAGCAGACAGAAGACAAGCAGACTGACTGTCTAGACAAGCACCTATGAATTCCAGACTATGTGTAGGTGTGAGCTGACATTTGTTGCAACTGACAGTGATTCCCAGATGGAGAACTTGAGCAAGTAGTCCCTTGCTTGTAGAAGTTTGTCTGGTTGGGGCAGTTGGGAATCACGTCACCTAGATATGCAAACACTTGGGAATCCCACAGCAGCCTCAAAAGTGAGCTACCACCACTGCCATGCATTTGATTAACACCCTGGAGGCTATGGTGACACCAAAGCACAGTGCTCTGAACTGATTAATGAATGGCTCCCAGATGGATATACAATCTTCTGGAGCACCTGTTCATTTTGATGGGATAGTACGCCTCCTGAAATCTATTGAGCACAAACAATCATCCTTCTGCAGCACAGGCAAAATGGACAGAGCCAGGACCATCCGAAACCTCGTATACTGTATGAACTGATTCAATCTGCCAAGATCCAGAAGGTCTCTAGTCCACCGTCTTTTTTGGCACTAATTAAAATCTTAAGTTCTGGATTCTCTCTGGTCAGGGGGTACCTCTTGGATGACTTTTCTAGCAGCTTTTATTTCTAGAAATGCTGCTTTCTTCTGACTGGGTGGAACATTGGGGATTTTCTTCACACTGGTAGGAGGGGTTAGAGAAAATGGTATAGTATAACCTCTGAATAGGACTCTGTGCACCCAGGAATCTTTTGTAATAGGACAGCCAGGCTATCCAGTGCAGAGACAAACATCCGCTGACTGCCAAACAGTTGGGCTACCTTTCAGGAGTGCTGATAGGGTTACCTGAGAAGAAATCCCCAAAGCTATGGTTCTGCTGGCCACCTCTACCTCAAGGATGGAGGCTTCCATTAGAATTTCCCTCTCTGCCCCTGGGAAATCCATCTCCAAGAATCTTGAAAAGAACCCTGGGATGTTCTAAATCACATTTTTCTACCTTCTTGCCAATTCCTTTAGAACAGTCTGAAGAATTAAAAAATGTGCATCCATGGCAGATAGGGACCCTGAGCACTCGTCTAACCTTGGGGCAGCCCACGGAAGATGCATCACAAGGCACACTGATGAAGACTTGCACGGCTTCACAAAAATCACAATCGCATCCAGCATGTCTCCTCTAGGCTATGCTGGAATCTGTCACCCATGCTGTACCTTCTGCTGCATGGAAGATAAGTCTTATGGATGGATCTGAAATTTGACATTTGTTGACCAGGATAGTCCGAATGAGCAAAGCTCTTTTTCAGCCAAGGCTCAGGGCGAAAAGCTCCATAGTACACACATAGCAGAAAAAAAAATATTAAAGTAACATATTGAATAAAAACGAGTGAGTGTACTACAGGCACTATTATACTATAAAGCAAAAAAAGGATTGATGAATGTACAGTAAAAATATACAATAGAAATTTTAGCAAACATATGTAAAAGTATAAGTATGACAACAACATAGAATATAAGTAGAAAGAATAAAGATAAGTATTAATGACTGAACATTTAGAAAAGACAATTGTACTTAGACATCTTTACAGTCCAAAGTGGTAAATTAGGGAGAAAAAAGTAGGGAAAGGAAGAATAGAGATGACAGTAAAAGGACAAAGGTAACAGGTTCACGTAGGACGAATACAATGGCAGATTCAGGAGCTATTAAAGGTACCTTTTAAGAGATTTCTTGAAATCTTGTATATGGACAATATTTCCGAGAGTCAAGGGAAGCTTGTGGCTACAGAGATTGACCAAAAGAGTTTTTAGGTTTGTGAATTAGTAATAGACAGGTCAGCACTTCTAAGGGACCGAAGGGGTTTATAGAGAGACAACTGAGGAGATGCTAGGGCAAGAAAAGGGCTTATTCAAAATAGAATGGATAAAGATTAAGTTGTGTAAAATCTTACCATAACCATAAACTTCCTGCTCTTTCATGTTGCAGAATTCTGCAGTCTGTGCAAAAGCTGGAGCCTGGTTGCTGTTAGGTGCGTGGGACATCACACACAGGGCCATAAACCATGGGCCTCAAGTGTGACGTCTGCACGCACAGACCTCAAACTCCCTAGTCGGACAACAGCCTAAACAGAACTAGTGCGATGCCATCCAGACAGGGTAAATGTGCATATGATGAAGGTGGATAGGAGGGAGGGTAAGAATACTGAACATGGAAGAGAAGGACATCTATGGTTATGGTAAGATTTTACACAACTAATCTAGGTCCTATTCGCATGTTGCAGTATTCTTACTGGGGAGAGTACCACAGCTCAAGGTGATGAGAGTGGAGAAGCAGCAGCAGTTTCCAGGAAACCATGGAGGATGGCTCTTGCAAATCTTGCCCTGGCTCTGGAGATATTGTCCAATTTATAATATTTGGTAAAGGTATGCACAGAGGGCCATGTGTCTGCCTCTAGTATGATGGCTGTGTCCGGGCCTTTGAGGAAGGCTCCTGAAGAGACCACTGCTCTAGTAGAATGTGCTTTAACATTGCAGGGCAAGTCTTTGCCATGAAGAGAGTAACAGAAGGTAATACTTTTATGTATCCAAGATGATACTGTTTGGATACAGCTTTTCCCACAGGGCCCTGGGGAGGAAGAATATAAAGAGCCGATTGGACCTTCTAATGCTTTTGGTCTTGTCCAGGTAAAATCTCAATTGCCTCTGGACATCAAGGGAGTGGAACACTGTCATTTTTGAAAAGTGAAAAAGGTGGGTAGATGAATAGACTGGTTGAGGGACAGTTCACTGACCACCTTGGGCATGAAGGAGGGACTGGTGCGAAGGATTACCGTGTCTTTGTTGAAGATAGTGTAGGGTGGGGATGCCATGAGTGCTTCCAGCTCAGACACGCTCCTAGCTGAAGTAAGGGTTACTAATAGAACAGTCTTCCAGGTACACACCTGCAGAGAGGCAGAGCTTACTGGTTCAAAGGGGGCAATGGTAAGTTTCTCCAGTACACAGATCAAGTCGCAAGGGAAGGAGGAGATAGGTTTTCTCAAGAGGTCTGACGTGGAAAATACCCTTCAGGAAAAGTCTGACTTCCAGTCTTGAAAGGAGGGGTGGTTCCATAGACAAGCAGGCTGAACCGGCAAACAAAGAAAAGTTGTGTAACATCTTACCATAGATGTCGTTTTCCATGTTGCAGTATTCTACATGTGGGTTTGCCCCTCTTGCTTCACATATGTCCGTCCAGTATGCAAAAGTTTTCAGTCCCTATGTGGTTCGGCCATCCTACGTGGCTCTAGGAACATGAGTAATAAAAGTGACGTCTGCACACACCAGCCTTCAGAACTGAAAGCCCCAGTTGGAACCAGTCAAAGGAAGGGCAATGCCAGTCCTGAGATATCCAGAAAGGGAAAAGAAAAGTAACAGGAGGGGAAGGACGGTGGGAATGAATACTGCAACATGGAAGAGGATGACATCTATGGTTATGGTAAGATTTTACACAACTTTTCTATGTCCTTCTATTCCAATGTTGCAGTATTCTACACGTGGGTGAGTGCCAAAGCTCACTGCGAGTGGGGAGGTGGTCTAGAAGCTGTTTCCAGGAATCTGTGAAGGACAGCCCTGGCAAACCCCGCCCTGGCTCTAGAAATATGGTCTAGTTTGTAATGCTTGGAGAAGGTATGCACTGATGACCAAGTGGCTGCTTCAAGAATAGTAGAGGTATCCAGGCCTTTGAAGAATGCTCCTGAAGATGCCATAGCCCTGGTGGAGTGTGCTTTGACAGTGCCTTGCAAAGATTTTCTATGGTATTCGTAGCAGAAGGTGATGGCTTTGGAAATCCATACAGAGACAGTCTGGGTTTGGTTATTGCCTTTCCCAAGGCTCTGGGATGAAAGGAGACAGCTAGTCTGCCTGTCTAACAGACCTGGTTTTATGCAGTCAAAACCTGAGTGGTCTGTGAACATCCAGGAAGTGAATTACTCTCTCACCTTCCCCCTGTGAGTTACGGAAAAAGGTAGATGGATGGCTCAATTCAGGGACAGATCATTCACCACCTCGGGCATGAAGGAAGGGTTATAGTTCCAAGAGTAACCCTGTCACTGTGGAAAGCTAGGAAGGATGGAATGGCCATAAGGGCTTGTAGCTCTGAGACCCTCCTGGCTGGTGTTATGGCCACAAGTAGTACAGTTTTCAATGTACAATGTTTTAGAGAGGCTTTGTCTGCTGGCTCAAATGGAGAAAGTGTAAGCTTGTCCACAACACAGTTAAGGTCCCATGGTGGAGGAGATGGCTTTCTGATAGGCCAGAGTTGGAGAATCCCTTTGAGAAAAAGCTTAGCAGGGAGTCTGGATGCTAAAGGGGGGTCCAGAGGAAGGCATGCTGAAATTGCAGACAAGCGAGCTTTAATGGAAGAAAAAGCCAAGCCTGACTGCAGCAACTCACAAAGCTAAGTCTCAGACAGGAGTCTCACTCGCAAGCGGGTCCAACAGTCTATTGTGACACCATATAGTGAATCTTTTCCATTTTGAAAGGTAGGATTGTCTGGTATTTGGTTTCCTGCCCTCCTGCAGGACATTTAGCACGTCCTCATTGTAAATGTGTCTGAAGGGGATCAGAATCCTATCAGCCACAGGGTGAGGAAGTAGCTGCCACTGTGGATGTATCTGGAATCTCTTGTCTTGTGTGAGAAGGTCCACTGAGGGGTAACTTGTGGTGATTGCCCTTAGACAGTTGAAGTAGGGAGAAAGTACAGTTTTGTACCTACCATAAATGTAGATGTCCGATAGGCATGCATCTGCAGTCCTTACAAATGGGGTTGTCCTGTCGTCAGGCAGCCCTTCGGTCGGCCGGATTCCAAAGTCTGGGTCTGGCCTCGGCTGGTGTCACACTTCACCCGACGTCATAGCTGCAGTTCTTCGGGTATAAAGGCATCAGCCGACGCCATTTTCCTCAGTGTTTCTTGCCCCAGATGCCAGGTGCCCTCTAGGAAGGCTAAATTTGGATAAATGCGAATGGTTCCAAATAGTAGAGAGCAAACAAAAAATAAGCATGTATGTACTTATATACAAACAAATACACCATAATAGATTCCCCCAGCTAGCTACAAGATGGGCAAATACCCTAGGAGTACCACAGAGGGGAAGGAGGGTGGGTAATCCTGACTGCAGATGCATGCCTATCGGACATCTACATTTATGGTAGGTACAAAACTGTACTATGTCCTTCAAGGATGCATCTGCAGTCTTTACAAATGGGTAGAATACCATAGCCAAACTGGGGGAGGAGGAGAAATAAGATTATGGTGTAGTTAAGATCCCTTGCAAAACAGCAGTGGCAAAACCTGCTCGGGATCTGGAGTATAAAGGTAAATTATAATGCTTGGCAAATGTATGCACGGAGCTCCAAGTAGCAGCCTCTAAAATGTCTTTGGTAGCCACCTCGTAAAAAGCTGTGGTAGTGGCTGTAGCCCTTGTAGAGTGAGGCCTGATGTTTTCTGGAGTTTTCTTCCCATGGTAGGAATAACAAAATCTAATGCAATTTCCTATCCACTTAGAGATGGTCTGTTTCGAAATTGCTTTTCCTTCCATTCCTGTTGCATATGCTACCAGTATCTGGTCAGTTTTTCTATTGCTCTTGGTCCTGTCCAGGTAGTAACGTAATTGTCTATGTACATCCAAGGTATGCAACAGTCTTTCTCCCCTGTTCTGTGGGTTGGGGAAGAATGTAGGTAGGTGGATAGCTTGATTTAAAGATACCCTGGAGACCACCTTTGGCATAAAAGTAGGATTAGTTCTCATGGACACTATCTTGATGGAAGATCAGGAAGGGCTGTACTGCCATTAATGCCTGTAGCTCAGATACCCTTCTTGCTGAAGTGATTGCAAGCAGGAAAGCAGTTTTCCATGATAAGTACTGTAATTCTGCTGTTGCTGCTGGTTCGAAAGGAGGGAGTGTCAACTTTTCTAGCACAAAGTTCAAGTCCCATGCTGGCAATGGTGGCTTCCTAGGTGGTTTTACGTTTTTAATTCCTCTCAGAAACTGCCTGAGTAAAGGATGTGAGAAGAGTGGAGGATCCAAGTTGTATTCTGCTGAAATAGCTGATGCATGAATCTTAATGGAAGAATAGGACAGGCCGTTGTGGAAGAGCTCTGCCAAGTATTCCAGGACGTTAGCTATGTTTACCAGTGCCACATTTTTTCCTTTTGCAGTACTCCAAATGAGATATCTTTTCCATTTTGCTGAATAATTTTTTCTTGTTGAGGGTCTGCGAGCCTCCAAGATAATGTCTTTAACCCTTTGAGATAAATCTGGGTTATTTGGTCTTATGCAATGCTCCAGGCAGCCAGCTGCAGTGTTTTCAGGTTTGGATGTAGGGTTTTGAAGTTGTTCTGTGTTAACAGCAGGGGAGCAAGGGGCAGAGGCCATATTTGTTCTCGAGACATGCTCCTCAGTAATGGGTACCAATGTTGCCTTGGCCAGTCTGGAGCTATCAGGATGATCCTTGGACGATCTTCTTTGATCTTCAATAGCACCTTGTGCATCAAAGGAAGTGGTGGGAATGCATATGCTGCCAGGTTTTTCCAACTGAAAGATAAGGAGTCCACTTTCCAAGCAAGTGGGTGGTACGTCCTTGTGCAGAATTTTTTCAGTTGATGGTTGTGTGGGGATGCAAATAAGTCTATTTCTGGTAGTCCCCATTTCCCTGTAATGGTTTTGAAGCTGTCCGGATGCAGCATCCATTCATGAGCATCCGTGGTAGTTCTGCTTAGGATGTCTGCTAGTATATTTTCTTTTCCTGGCACAAAAATTGCTTGTAACTGAATGTTGAAGCTCAGGACCACATTCCAGAGGTCCATTGCCATCCGGCACAGAGGGTATGAATGTGTGCCTCCCTGTTTGTTGATGTACCACATAACTGTGGTGTTGTCCGTCCTTATCAGCAGTTGACCCTGTTGAAGAAATGGTCTGCATGCCTGAATTGCCAGTTTTACTGCCAGCATTTCCTTTTGATTTATGTGTAGGTGCAGCTGGTCTTGAGTCCATAAGCCTTGTATGCACTTGTCCAGCATGTGTGCCCCCCAACCGAGGTCTGAGGCGTCTGTTGTGATGGCCTGGCTTGGCTGAATGTTGTGGAAGGGCAGTCCCTTGTTTAATTGACAGGCCTGAGCCCACCATTGGAATTCTTGCTTCAGGCATAGAATTATTGGAATTTGGGTTTCTAGGCTGTGCTTGTGCTGAGACCATAAATTCCTTAGGTACCACTGTAACTTTCTCATATGTAGTCTGGCATTTGGAACCAATATTATGCAGGATGCCATGTAACAGAGGGCTTGCAGGACTTTTCTTGCTGTTAGCTGGTTCTGCTTTGTTAATGCCATCAAGTAGAGAGGGAGTTGCTCCTGTTTTTCTACTGTCAGGAATGCCATTTGTTTTGATGTGCCCAGATCTGCACCCAAGAAGGTTATCCTTTGGGATGGTATCAGCCTTGACTTTTTTATATTGACTGTGTATCCCAGGGCTTGTAGTAGATGAATGACCCTTTCCAAATCTTTTGTTAATTTGTTTTTGTTGTCCGCTTGTAACAGGCAGTCGTCCAGGTAAGGGTAAATTTGAATTCCCTGAAGCCTGCAATGAGCAATTACTGATGCCAGGCATTTCGTGAATACTCTGGGCGCAGTAGATAAGCCAAAGGGCAATGCTGAGAATTGATAATTCTCTGATCCTGCAAGAAATCTGAGGTATCTTCTGCAATTTGGTCGTATGGGGACGTGCAGGTATGCCTCCTTGAGATCTAGAGTTACCAGCCAAGACCTCCTTGCCCAGCATGGGAAGAAGCTGCTTAGGGTCAGCATTCTGAATTTTGGAACAATGAGGTATGTGTTTAAAGCGGACAGGTCGAGAATAGGTCTCCATTGGTTTTCTTTTCTTGGTACCAGGAAGAGTCTGGAGTAAAATCCTTGCCCTTGTTCCATAGATGGTACCCTTTCTACAGCTCTCATCCTTAGTAAGTGAGTTATTTGTTCTAGAGCTTCTGTCTTCTGATTTGGAGGTAGGTTTGGCATTCCTCTCTTCCTTGGTAGAGTATGGAAGTGAAACCTGTAACCTTGGCCTATTGTCTGTAAAATCCATTTGTCTCCTGTGATGTAATGCCAGTTTACTGAAAATAAGGCTAGCTTCCCGCCTAAGGGTGCTTCTAGTTGTTCCCTGGTAGGCGGTGCCAGAGCCAAGTCACTGTGATTGTCCTGTGGAAGTGGTGGTGGCTGGATCTGTGGCTGCACCTCGCTGGTTGTTATTTTGCCACTGATGTCCCCTGTAGGCACCTCTGGATTGACCCCTGCCTCTTGAGCGCCTATTCCTGCCTCTCGGAGCTCTGGAGGTGTCTGGAAAGGACCAATTCTTGGAAGGCCAGTTCCTGCTAAACCTTGGAGGCTGGACCTGCAAGAAATCCTTGACTGTCTGGACAGATTTTGCTTTCTCTTCCACCTTCTTCAGCACCTGCTGTGCAGGGGAGCCAAACAAATTGAGCTTATCCATGGGAGCATCTAGGAGCTTTGATTTAACATGGTCTGGTAAGGACTGCTCTTTTAACCATGCATGTCTTCTGATCACTGTGCCAGTCATGGCTGATCTAAAGGAAGCCTCCAGTGCATCATAGCCGCATTTTAAGGAATGATTACTGACCTGCTGAATGTTATGTACCATTTCCTGTACAGATTTTTATCTAATGGTTCATCAGAGGTTAGTTTTTTAGTTAACTGGTCTAACAAATTCCTGATACTGAATCATGTGGAATTGGCAGTTCAAGGCCCTAGCTGAAAGAGTAACAGAAGTGTAAACTTTTTTACCCCATCTCTCTAAGGCCCTAGATTCCCTTTCAGAGGGGAGGGGGTTTTTGGCAGAGGTAGCTGCTACAGCCTTGGGTCCCTGGGAGATAGTTTCGGGATCTGCAAAAGGGGCCTTATACAAATGATAATGTGTGTCCGGAACCCTGTGGTACCTATCGGGCTTAGCCGGGGCCGGAGGTAGAGAATCAGGAGCAGTACAAGCATCATTAAATGCATCATCCACAACAGTAAGTACTGGAGGAATGGCTAAAGGCCTATGCTGTGGCAAATGCAAAAAGGTTCTAAGCCTTTTCCTAGAGTCTGAAAAATCCTGGCCCTGCCATTGAAATTGTTCCCTCATAGCATGCAAGGTTTCCCCAAAAGAAAATTCCTCAGGCGGAGAGGCAGAAGGAATGGACTCTTCTGCATCGGAGTCCTCATAAGGAGAAAAGGGGCCCTCGGGAGGGATTGAATTATCTGAATCATCAGAGGAGTCATCTGAAGGAACTGGCTCAGGGGGCACTACTCTAGTCCTCTTCTCTGGAGGTGGGTGAGAGGCCCTGTCTGGATGTGGTTGGGATCCCCGGATCAGAGAAATGAGATCCTCTGCTAGACTAAGCATTTGTGAACTAGAGCTAGGCCTGTGAGAGGGGGTCTTAGCAGGCCCAGTTTTGGTAGTTTTTGCTGCTTTAGCCCTGGTAAAGGCCTTAAATCGACATGGATGCAGGAGGCCTAGCAGCTCCACGTGCAGGGGTGGATATATCCAAAGGGATAGTGTCAGATAAATCCTGTGAACCTGCAAGAGCAGGTGGGATTTCAGTAGCAGATTCAGCAAAGCTAGATGAGGCCTCGGTAAGAGGTAAGTTTTCGGCCGAAGGAAGAACCGTGGACTCGGTTTCAGCCGAAACAGAGACACTCGCGGTTGGCTTAACCGCGGTTTCGGCAGAAACCGCGGACCGCGAGTGTCGGTCCTTTTCCTTGCGCTTTTTAGAAATTTGCGTAGTCGGAGTATCCGACGGCATAATGTAAGCAAAAGCGGAGCCGAAACACTCTTCAGCAAATTCCGACCGACGTCTAAGCGTCCGTCGGTTGAAAGAAGCACAGGCTAGACAAGCTGCTACGTCGTGGTCTGAGCCTAAGCAAGGTAAGCAGTAAGAGTGGAAATCTTTATGAGGTATTTGTTTCCCACAAGTTAAACAGTTATTCACTTTTTCTGACATCGGCTGAGGCAAGAAAGAGTCCCCAACGGGGTACTTAGCTTTTTAAAAGTCTTCGGTAGTAGTAATCTCTGGTTCTGACCGACCGGCACTTGCGAACAGCTTCTGCTTCGGGTGCCATGCGGCAAGAAAGACTGAGGAAAATGGCGTCGGCTGATGCCTTTATACCCGAAGAACTGCAGCTATGACGTCGGGTGAAGTGCGACACCAGCAGAGGCCAGACCCAGACTTTGGAATCCGGCCGACCGAAGGGCTGCCTGACGACAGGACAACCCCATTTGTAAGGACTGCAGATGCATCCTTGAAGGACATCCAGTGCTGTCTTGGCCAGTAAGTAGTCACTAACAAGACTTCTGGTGTGTCTTGCTGAATTTTCAGCAGGATCTTCTGAATTAGTGAGAAGGGGGAATGCATATAGAAATTTCCCTTCCACGAGATTGGGAAGGCAACTGTTCAGTGCCTGTGGGTATGGTATCCTGGTGCAGAAACCAGGAAGTTGCCCGTTGATGCAGGAGGCAAACAGGTCTATTTGAGGAATATCCCACCGGTGGACTAGATCCAAGATGACGTTCCTGTGAAGCATTCATTGCCTGGGAGTTGTGAAGAAAGGGAATGCAGTCCACCTGCAGTCTCACTCCCTGTGATGTGACCAGTTCCCACACTAGAAGACCTAGTCTGCAAAGGAGGTATGACTTGGTCCCCCCCTGTTGAGATTCCACAGAACCATGGTGTTCTCTGTGAAGATCTTCAGGGGACCCTGTTGGAAATAGGGTAGAAAGGCTCAGAGCGCCTGAAGAATTGCCCTCATTTATTGAAGATTGATGTGTTCTTGTTTGTATGACTCTGGCCACAGGCCCTGCACTTTTTGATGGCCCACAGTTGCTCCCCAGCCCAAATCTGACGCATCTGTATGCATGACTTGTGTGGGTAGAAGTGGTTGGTGGGGGAAGACCTGGATTGAGAGTCACTTGTGCCAGCCACCACTGGATTTCTAGTTTGAGGCAAGGGAGGGGGATCCTGTACTCCAGAGGATCGGAGTGTTGGGTCCAGATTAACCAGAGATACCACTGTAGCTTTCTCATATACAAGTCTTGCTAGTGGTAGCATGGCGATAGTGGTTGCCATGAAGAGCAGAGGCCTGAGGTACTGCCTGTCAATTCTGTGTCTTGGAGGACCAGAAGCAGAGGTCACATTTTCCACCTTTTGGTGGGGAAGGAAGGCTTTGAGGTCTGTGCGAATTCTGCACCCAAGGAAGACATTGTCTTGAGTAGACTCTAGGTGGAATTTTGGGGAATTTATCTGGAATCCCAGAGGCTGTAGGAGGGACACTACAAAGTGACTGTGTAGGAAGAGTGTCTCTGTTGCCTGCCTGAATCAGCAGGTCATTCAGGTAAGAAATACATGTATTCCCCTTGTCCTGCAATAAGCAATCACTGGAGCCAAGCATTTTGTGAAAACCCTGGGTGTAGTAGAATGCCCAAAGGGCAAGGCAGAGAACCGAAAGTGAGAGTGTACCACCAAAAACCGCTGGTATTTCCTGCATGTGGGCTTTATAGGGATGTGAAGGTAAGCATCCTTTATATCAGGAGTGGCCATGAACCCTTGGGGGAAGAGGGTAGGAAGAGTCAACGTCCTGAAGGTAGGGACCTTTAGGAACAGATTGAAATGGGACAGGTCTAAAATAGGCTTCCAAGGTCCATCCTTTCTGGGGACCAAAAAATTCTGGAGTAGAAACTTCTTCCTTTTCCAACTGTAGGCACTGGTTCGATAATGTCCTGAGCCAGCAGAGCTTGCAACACAGGTTGCAGTAGGTGCAGTTGTGATTGAGGCTGTGGGATGCCCTTTCATTTCGGTGGGTTGAGCCAGGTCAAGAAATAACCATTCTGAAGGATCGACAGGGCCTATTTGGCTGATGTGATGAGAGTCCACACAGGGATGCAGTGAGAGATTGACAGAGGTAGAGAGGATGGAGCGGGCAAGTTTGGCAGGTAATCAGAAGCTACCTGCCCTATCTTGAAAGGGCGGACTCTGGCTAGAGGACCTCTAGTTAGAGGGGGGGCGATTTTTGTAGGCTTTCTAGGCCTTACAGGAGCAGCAGGTCAGGAGCATTTTCTTATGAAAAGAGTTCTTGCTGGGTAGTTTCTTCGAAACTTTGGTATTGGGGAAACAAGCAGGTGTTTAAGGTCCTGCATTTCTTTCCCTTACTGTTGAAGTGACTTAGAGATCAGCTACTTTAGCCCCAAACAATGCTGCATTGTTCAGGGGGCATCAGTAAGCTTTGACCTAAAGTCATGAAGAAGTGGTTGTAAACGTAACCAGGAGTATCTTCTTAATGCAGAAATCTGCTGCAAACCTAGCTGAGGCTTCTGCAGCATCATAACTGCACTTGACTGAGTGTCTGGTAACCTGGGAGGTAAGGGCCAGAAGGGAAGACAGTGAAGCTTTGGCAGCACAGTCAGGAATATCAGCCAACTCCTGTGTGTTTTCTACCAGGACATGTGTGCCTGGCAATTTGTGGCCCTAAAACACAAGGTGTAAATTTTCTTACCCAGACGGGTTCCATGGCTTTGCTGTCTGTCAGCAGGGAGTATGGTGGTCGTGCTCGTCTATAGAGATGTAGATAGTGGCTGGGTCTGCAGGAGGGCATTTAAAGAGGTGCTTGGCAGTGTCAGGAACTTTATAAAGTCTACAAGTCCTGTGTACAGCAAGAAGTTGAGAGTCTGGATTTAAGAATGCTGAGAAGGCATCCAGGAAGGTAACAGATTGGAGGTATGGCATATGGGCTTGGGGAGTGCATCTGAATGAGGTCATACCTTTTTTGGACCTCAGTCATTTCAGAGGATTCCCACTTAAAATAATCTTTCATCTTGGAGATGGTTTCTGCAAAAGTTAGATCCTCAGCTGGGGAGTCGGGACTGACAGAGTCCTCCTCTGGGGAACCATATTCCAAGGGAGGAGAGATTTGGGATGTGCACGAGTAATTCTTCAGAGAAAGAATCAGACAGCTCTTCCTCCTCCCTCATAGCAGGGTCTGAGGCAGAAGTATGACGCAGGAACATAAAGGCATTAAATAAACTTTGTCTGAAAGCCTGCCAGTCAGGCATGTTTTCAGAAGGGGAAGAGAGGTATTCTTTCTAAGGGGCCTTGCTGTCATCTGAAGGGGGAAGACCTAGATTCTGGAAACTGTAAATGACCGGAGGGGATCCAACAAACACTGAAATCACTGCCCCCCAGCGGAGACGGACGTCAGTAAAGCCTCTACGGATGTGCCTTCTGCCCAGGACTGTGTGGCTTCCGTGGAGGTACCTGCTATATCCGAAATGGAACAATTCCTTTACCAGGCCGTCTGTCACAGGCAGAGGATCAGGGGAAGAGGTGCAGCGGTAGTGGTAGGCCATATGGTCTTGGGCTTCTTTTTCAGTGGTTCCAAAGGTACGTCAGAGACCTCCATCCCCAACGTAATCTGCTTTAACCTCTGATTTTCAACGTATAAGTTTAGAACATTCAAATGACTATGCAAGGTTTTGGTCACAAACACCTGGCAAACAGAACATGCCTTGTAGTCATGCGACCACCCCAAGCAGAAGAGACACTGGTCATGTGTGCCCTTATGAGGAATCTGTAGGCCGCACTTACACTTGCCCTTTCTGGATGACATGAACAGGCAATACAATAAGTGAAAAAAGGACTTAAAAGGTTCACCAGTGAGGTACTTATCTGATTTCTTGAATGCAACAGTGAGCCAGAACACCTAGTGTACGACTGGCAACTGTGAAGTTCTGAGGGATGGTGTGTGCAGACACCACTTTTATGGCCCATGTTCCTACAGCCACGTCAGACGTCTCACTCACCACACAGGGATTGAAAACTTTTGCATACTGACTGGACGTACGTGAAGTAAGAGGAGTAAAACCACATGGAGAATACTGCAACACTGAAATATCTGGACTTTCACTAAAAAGAGTATGTAAGTTCTGATTTTAGGAGATTACACACAGGCTAGGACTAGAGGTACATCTGCTTGGAAGGGATCTAGTTGCCTTTGGAGACACCAATTGGAGAACCTTTTCCATTCTGAAACAGGATCTCCTGGCAGTGGGTTTCCTGGCCTCCTGCAGGGTAGACAGCACATCCTCAAGAGTACCGGTGTCTAAAGGGGATCACAAGTTTATCATCCACAGGGTTAAACAGTGTTTCTAGGTGTGGATGAATGAGAGATCCCTTCTGTTGTGCGAGCAGGTCCACCTTGTGAGGCAACTTGTGGTGATTGTCCTTGGCAAGAGATAGAAGGGGGAACCAATACTGCCTTGGCCAACAGGGAGTCACCAGCAAGGTTTTTGGCTTGTCCTGCGTTTTCAGTAGGACTTTCTGAATGAGTGGGGAGGGAGGGAAGGCATAAAGAAACAGTCCCTTCCAGGAAATCAAAAAAAACATCCACTCTCTAAGCTAGTGGGGAGGGGATTCTGGAGCAGAATAGCTGCAGTTGTCTGTTCTGATGGGAGGCAAACAGATCTATCTGTGGTGTGCCTCACTGGGGATAATGTCCAACACATCCCTGTGTAACATCCACTCATGATGTTGAGAGAAGGATCTGCCAAAGGCATCCACCTGATCGTTGTCTTGGGATGGAATGTAGACAACCTGCAGTGCGATACTGTACTGGGTGGTTAACTCCCATGCCTGTATTGCAAGCCTGCAGAATAAATAGGACCTGGTCTCCACCCCTCCACCCCCGTTTGTTGGTGTACCACATTCACAGTAGTATTGTCTGTGAAGATTTGGAAGGGGTCTGCCTGAATTTAAGAAGGTAGGGCTAGAAGGAAAGCAGTCATTTCCCTCACCTTGGCATTTTTTCTGGCAGGAGGGTTCCCACTGGGCCTGCCGCTTGAGGCGGTTCATAGTGGCTTCCCCACTCTAGATCTGAAGCATGTGTGTACATAAACTGCACTGGTTTGGTGGGCTGCAGAGTTTAGCCTGGATTCTGGTTTACTTGTTGAATCCACCACCTCAACTCTGCCTTTAAGGTAGGAAAGGAACCTGCAATTGCTGCTGAATCCTACACTAAGGCACTGTACAAGCACATCCACTCGTGCATGAATAGTACAGTTGTGTACACTTACCATAAAAGTCGATGTTAGAGTGTATTCACTGTTGCAGTTATTACATTTGGGTAATCCTGCTGGCAGGCTGCCCTCAGTCGGCCTGAATTCCAAAGTCTTGGGTCCTGCATCGGCTGTGGTCGCCCCTTCCCTGACATCAGGTCGTCAGGGGTATAAAAGAAGCAGCCAACGCCATTTTCGTTAGTTTTTCTTGCTCCAGATGTCAGGTGCCCCCTAAAGGGGTGGCCAACATTTATATCTATATATAAAAATTACATGCAGCAATATAAACTTTACCTGCATCCACAAGCAAATACACCACATATGTTGTATAAATCAGAGAAGGAACAATAGGTTCCATCAGAAGAAAAGGGGGGATGACGGGTGGGTAACCTGGACTGCAACAGTGAATACACTCAAACATCTACATTTATGGTAAGTGTACACAACTGTACTATGTTCTTCGTGTTTCACTGTTGCAGTCATTACATCTGGGTAGATTCCCAAAGCTATGGTTGGGAGGCTGGAGCTAAACGGCATTAGGAGCAGCTATGAGACCCTGCAGAACTGCAGTGGCAAAGCCTGCCCTGGATTTAGAGTAGAGTGGCAGATGATAGTGCTTTGTAAAGGTGTGCACTGAACTCCAAGTAGATGCTTCTAAAATGTCCTTGGTTGGTACTCCCCTGAGAAAGGCTGCTGAAGTGGCTGCAGCTCTGGTGGAATGTGGCCTAATGTCCTTAGGCACTGGTTTGCCATGGTATAAGTAGCAAACGAATGCAGTGGCCTATCCACGCTGAAATAGTCTGCTTTGAGATGGCCTTTTCTTGTGATCCTGCAGCATGCCACTAGTAATTGCTCTGTTTTTCTGAAAACTTTGGTTCTGTCCAAGTAGAATCTAAGCTGTGTACGTCCAAAGAATGCAGAATTCCCTCCCCCTTGTTCTGTGGACTTGGATAAAAAGTTGGCAGATGAATAGTTTGGTTAAGAGCCACACTGGACACCACCTTAGGCATAAATGTTGGGTTTGTCCTCAGAGAGACCCCATCTGGATAAAAAATGATAAAAGGTTACACAGCCGTGAGTGACTGTAGCTTTGAAACTCGTCTTGCAGAAGTTATTGCTAGGAGCAGAGCGGTTTTCCAAGATAAAACTTTATATCAGCAGTAGCAGCTGGCTCAGAAGGAGGCAGGGTGAGTTTTTCCAAGACATAGTTTAGGTCCCATGCAGGCATTGGTGATCTCCTCGGAGGCCTTAAATTTTTGGCTCCTCTGAGGTACTGCTTTAATAATGGATGAGAAAAGATTGGTGGCTCTGTATTGTAATGAGCTGAAATGGCAGAGGCATGAATTTTAATAAATGAAAAAGATAGGCCTTTGTCCAGTATCTCAGTTAAGTAATGCAAAATCTGAGGAATATTTGGCACAGCTGTATCAGTTTCTTGTACCTGGTTCCAAGCACAGAATCTCTTCCAGTTTCCAGCATAAGACTTTCTAGTACTAGGCCTTCTGGCTTCAAAAATGACATCCATCACAGCTTTACTAAAAGTTGTGTTTTGTATGACTACATTATCCACCATGCTGCCAGGTTTAAAGTCCTGAGTTGGCTGTGCAGGACCTGTTTTGCTGGGTCAGTAGATAAGGTATTTGAGGTAAGGTCCAAGCTGGGCATTGGGACAAGTTCCTTAGTATTGGATACCAGTACTGGCGGGGCCAGTCTGGGGCAATCAGTATCATCTTTGGCTTCTCCTGTCTGACCTTTAGGAGTACCTTGGGGAGGAGTAGTAGGGGAAAGGCATATACTGATAGGGCGTCCACTCTCCATGCTTGTCTGTGCAAGTCCTTGTGCAGAATCTTTTTAGTTGGTAGTGGTGAAGGGAGGCAAATAGATCTATGTCCGGGCATCCTCATTTTATTGCTATCATGCTGAAGACTTGTGGATCCAGCTGCCACTCGTGGGGATCCATGAGGTTTCTGCTTAGTTTGTCTGCCAGAGTATTTTTCCTTCCTGGCAGGAATTGTGCCTGCAGATGTACTTGGTAAGTCAATGCTGTGTCCCACAAAGTCATGGATAGTCTGCAAAGGGGGTAAGAATGTGTGCCCCCCCCTGCTTATGTACCACATGGCCGTGGTGTTGCCTGTCTATCAGTTGTTGTCCCGGATGAAGTAGGTCCTTGAAGGCTGTCAGGGCATTTTGAACAGCTAGCATTTCTTTTTGATTGATATGTAGATGCATTTGGTTTGAGCACCATGTGCCCTGAATGCATCTTCCTGCTGTGGGCCCCCCAGGCATAATCTGTTGTTAGTGTCTGTCCGGGGGTACTGTGAATGGCTGTCCCTTGTTTTGGTGACAAGCCTTTGTCCACCATAGAAACTCCTGTTGCAGGCAGGGAATGAAAGTAATTAGTTTCCAGGCTTTGGCAATGCTGAGTTCAAACACTTTTTAGGTACCATTGAAGTTTCCTCATTTGCAGCCTTGCATATGGAATTAGTAGGATGCAGGATGCCATGAAGCCCAAAGCCTGCAGAATTTTTCTTGCAGATAACTGGGCCTTTGTTGCCAACATTTTGAAACAGGTAGTTGCCTTTGTTTGTCTGGCGTGAGAAGCCATCTGGGAAGTTGCATTTAAGCTTGCACCCAGGAATATTATCTCGAGAGGGTACTAGTTTTGATTTCTTTTCGTTGACTGTGCACCCTAGGCATGTTAGAAATCTTTTCACAAATGCCAGGTGCTGTAGAAGAATGTCCTTGTTCTCTGCTTGAATTAGGCAGTCATCCAAGTAAGGATATATTTGTATTCTTCTGTCTGCAGAATGCAATTACTGGTGCCAGGCACTTTGTAAACACCCTGGGCGCAGTAGATAAGCCAAAGGGCAGTGCAGAGAATTTGTAATGCATTGAGCCAGCCTTGAATCTGAGGTATCTTCTGCATAACTGTCCGATTGGGACATGCAGGTATGCCTCTTTTAGGTCTAGAGTCACAAGCCAAGCATTCTTGCCCAGCATGGGCAGAAACTGCTGCAAAGTCAACATCTTGAATTTTGGTATATCCAGGAATGTGTTCAGAATAGATAGGTCCAGTATTGGCCTTGTCCTTTCTGGGTACCAAGAACAGTAGAGTAAAATCCTTGTCCCTGCTCTTGCTCTGGTACTTGTTGAATGGCCCCCATGTCCATGAGGGATGAGACTTGTTTTTGTGCCTCTGCCCATTGATTTTTTGGCAGATCTGGCCAGCCTTTTGCCTTTGGCAGGGTATGGAAATAGAACTTGTAGCCTTGTGACACGATACTTAGAACCCACTTGTCCTGGGTTATAATGTGCCAATTTTGAGAAAAAAATTGCAATTTTGAGAAAAAATTGCAATTTTGAGAAAAAATTGCAATTTTGAGAAAAAATTGCAATTTTGAGAAAAAATTGCAATTCCCCCCCCCTAGGGGCGCTGCCAGGAGATAAGTGCTTGGTCTAGGCAGGGGGAAGTCATTGGGACTGTTTCCTGCATGGTGGAGGTAGAAGCACCCCATTGTTTTGACCTGTATGAGCCTTGCCCCTGGGATCAGCCCCTTTGAGGTCTGTCTGACACCGAAAAGGACCAATTCTTTGTTGGCCAGTGTCTACTAAACCTAGGTGGCTGTACTTGTAAAACATCTTTGACTGTTTGCATAGATTTAGCTTTGTCATCCATCTTCTTTAACACCTCTTCTGCCTTAACACCAAAGTATCATGCTGTAAAGGTGCATCTAATTTAACTGACATGATCAGGCAGACTTTGTTCCTTTAACCAAGCATGCCTCCTAATTACAGAACCCATAACTGCGGCCCTGCAAGAGGCCTCCAAAGAATCAAAACCACATTGCAAAGTATGCTTTCCAACTTGTTCAGCTGCATGCAATAAATCCTGCATTTCCTTGTTTTCTGCACATTCAGAGTTTAACAACATTTTCTGTTTAAGCAATGCCATGACATGTTGCTGATATTTTGAGCATATGAAACAAAGTTTAAGGCCCTTATAGCCAAGGTAGCAGATGTGTAAACCTTTTTTCCCCATCTATCCAGTGCCCTAGAATATCTGTCAGAGAGGGTAGGGTTTTTTGCAGTGGAAGCCTTAACTCCTTTGCGACCCTGTGAAACAGTTTCTGGGTCTGCAGCAGGGTTTTTAAAAAGAAATTTATGAGAGTCAGGAACCCTGCAATATCTGTCAGGCTTAACAAGAGCTAGAGGTAAGGAGTCGGGGGTAAGACTAGACTCTGAAAACACATCTGCAATGTCTAACACAGGTGGAATGGCTAGTGGCTTGTGTTGAGGTAGTAAAAGGAAATCTCCGAGCCTTTTAGATTTTGAAAAATCTTGGCTCTCCCAGTGGAAATGCTCCCTCAAGGTATGCAAGGTTTCCCTAAAAGAATAGTCCTCTTGAGGAGAAGCTGAAGGTATAGATTCTCAAGCATCAGAATCCTCACAGAGGGTGAAGAGAATATACCTGATCAGAAGAAATAGAAACCTGATCTGAAGATTCATAGTCACTCTCTTGCCTAGGCCTCTTATCAGGAGGGGGGTGGAACCTCTGATCAAGGTAATCAAGTCTTTGGCCATTTTGAGCATCTGTTTCTTGGGCATAGAGGCCTGTCCACGTGGCTCTTGAGTTTCTTTGCTTTAGCAGGTGCTTTAAGTCTTTGAAGCTGAAGTCGGTTTAATGTAAAGATGTTTACGTCTGAATACACCCTCAGAAGCCAGTGCCTGCTCAGCAGCTCCGGAGCCATCTGAAGGAAAAGTATCAGAGGCTCCAATACCTTGAGTTTCCAGCAGCATGGCCAACTCCACGTGGGAGTCTGTAGCAGCCTGCGACTCAGTAGCGGGTGTCAGGGACTGCGAAAGCACCTCACTGAGAACCGGCGACTGGCTTAGTAGCTTCGTCGTAGGTTTTGGGCCTCGGTCGTCGCTCTCTTTCCTTTTATTTGCGTTTTGCTGTGAACTGCGGTAGTCAGATGGCTATCCGACAACATTTCTGGATAATTAAACCAGCGTCCAAAATAGTTTAAAACAAAATCATACAGACAGTTAGTGAGTTGGTTAAATCTAGCACAAAACCAACAACCATAAACGTTGTGATCAGGGCCTAGGCAAGGAATACAGTAAGAATGAAAGTCCTTATGAGGTATTTGCTTTCCACAAGAAATACAATTATTTACTTTTTCTGACATCGATCTGGAGCAAGAAAAAAAAAAGTTTCCCCAATGGGGTACTTAGCTTTATTGAAGACTTCGGATCTGAAACTAGAACATGAAAATCTCAGGAGTCAGCCGACCGGCACTTGCAAACTGCTTCTGCTTCGGGCACCACGTGGCAAGAAACACTAAAGAAAATAGCGTCAGCCGCATCTTTTATACCCCTGATGACCTGACGTCAGGGAAGGGGTGACAGCAGCCGACGCAGGACCCAAGACTTTGGAATTCAGGCCGACTGAGGGCAACCTGCCAGCAGGATTACCCAAATGTAATGACTGCAACAGTGAAACATGAATATCAGCCACTCTCTCCAAAGCCAAGAATACAGCATCCATGGGACCAGATGACATCCCGGGCTGTGTATTACATGAAGTACAAAATGAACTGGCACCTCTCTAAAGGTCATGTTTAATCATAGCCTCACCTCAGGCTTTGTGCCCACTGAGTGGCACACAACTAGTGTTATCCCAGTCCAAAAGGGAGGATCCACCTTAGATCCTGGGAACTACTGCCCCATCAGTCTGATAAGGCCATGGAACTTATAAACAAATACATTGGCAACCTTCAAAAAGTACAGTTTTGTACCTACCATAAATGTAGATGTTCGAAGATCCACATTGCTGCAGTCCTTACTTATGGGTAGTCCGCTGTCCTCGGTCGGCCCGAATACCAAAGTATTAGGTTGACGTCGGTCATGGGCGCCTAGATCTGACATCAGAGCGTCAGGGTATAAAGGCGCATGACCGACGTCATATCCTCAGTCTTTTCTTGCCCCAGATGTCAGAAGGCCAAACCAGAAAGGCCACAGCCAAAAACAGAATACCTCCCAAAAACATGCCCAACAACAACCATCACCTAAAGCATAGCTCCAAGTCAAACTACAGTGGGGAAGGAGGGAGGGTAAATTGGACTGCAGCAATGTGGATCTTCGAACATCTACATTTATGGTAGGTACAAAACTGTACTATGTTCTTCATCTCACATTGCTGCAGTCCTTACTTATGGGTAGAATCCCAAAGCAACAGGAAAGGGAGGATGGTAAAAATCATAAAGCATTAGGGGCCGCTAAAATGCCCTGTAAAATTGCAGTGGCAAATCCAGCCCTAGACTTAGAATAAAGAGGAAGGTGGTAATGTTTAGAAAAGGTATGCACTGAACTCCAAGTAGCTGCCTCCAAAATGTCTTTTGTAGCTACCCCCCTTAGAAAGGCCGTAGAAGTAGCAGTAGCCCTAGGGGAATGAGGCCCGATTCCAGCAGGAATCTCCTTACCATGATGGGAATAACAGAAAGAAATACAAAACCCAATCCATTTAGAAATAGTTTGTTTCGAAACAGGTTTACCCTGTGAACCCAAAGCAAAAGAAACAAACAATTGCTGAGACTGTCTGAACTCCTTGGTTCTGCTCAAATAATAATGCAACTGCCTGTGAATATCCAAAGTATGCAAAATTTTCTCCCCTTTATTTTGGGGTTTGCATAAAAGTAGGCAAATGAATAGTTTGATTTAAGGCCACACTAGAAACCACTTTAGGCATAAAGGAAGGATTAGTGCAAAGATACCCTATCCTTATGAAAAATCAGGAAAGGCTCCACTGCCATGAGGGCCTGTAATTCAGAAACCCTTCTTGCAGAGGTAATGGCCAACAAAAAAAGCAGTTTTCCATGACAAATACTTTAACTCGGCAGTAGCTGCAGGCTCAAAAGGTTGTAGAGTAAGTTTTTCCAACACAAAATTGAGATCCCAAGCAGGAGTAGGAGCTCTACGTGGGGGTCTTATATTCTTTGCCCCTCTAAGAAATTGCTTAAACCAAGGATGAGAGAATAAAGGCGGGTCACAATCATAGTGAGCAGAAATGGCTGCAGCATGGACCTTTATTGAGGAGAAAGACAAACCCTTGTCCAATAACTCAGTAAGATATTGAAGAGCAACACTTAAATCAGGTTTGGAGACATCAAAGTCCTTTCCTTTGCTCCAAATAAAAAATCTCTTCCATTTATCAGCGTAAACTTTCCTGGTACTAGGCCTCCTGGCCTCCAAAATAACATTCAAAACTTGTTGTGGAAGCTGAGACCCTCCAGAGTCTAAAACAGAATATGCCAGGCTGTTAGATGCAGAGACTGAATCTTGACACTGAGGAAGTGACTGTCCTCTTGTGACAAAAGGTGCGGAATCAAAGGCAGAGGCCATGGAGGTTCTCGTACTAAACTCCTCAGTAGTGGGTACCAGTGTTGTCGAGGCCAATCTGGTGCTATCAAAATCATGGTTGGCTTGTCTTGTCTGGCCTTCAAAAGTACCTTGGGAAGAAGAGGCAGAGGTGGAAAGGCATATACATGCAGATTGTTCCAACTGACTGATAGAGCGTCCACCCTCCAAGCTGTGTGATGAAACATTTTTGTGCAAAACTTTGGCAACTGGTAATTTAGTGGAGAAGCGAACAGATCTATGTCTGGAGTTCCCCATAACACTGTTAACTGTTGAAATACAAGAGGATCCAATTTCCATTCGTGAGGATCCACTATTTGTCTGCTCAATACATCTGCTAAGGAGTTCTGTGCTCCTGGTAGAAACCTTGCCTGAAGATTGAGGTGTAGATTGAGAGCAGTTTCCCACAGAATCATCGCTTGCCTGCAAAGAGGGTAAGAATGGGTTCCCCTGCTTGTTGATGTACCACATGACAGTAGTGTTGTCTGTTTGAATCAACACCTGCCCTGGGTGAAGTAAATCTTTGAAAGCCATCAATGCAAACTGGACTGCTAACATTTCCTTCAAGTTGATATGCAAATGCTGGAGTTTGACAGGCCACGTGTTTTGCACCCATTTTCCATTGAGGTGTGCTCCCAAGCCTTGTCCGAGGCATCTGTCGTTAGAATCTGACTCGCCTCTGGCCGGGTCACAGAGAGTCCCTTGTTTAGGTGACATTCCTGAGCCCACCACAAAAACTCCTTCTGAATGCAAGGTATTATCTGAATGACAGTGTCTAGATCTTGGCAGTGCTGTGTCCATACATTTTTGAGATACCATTGAAGCTTCCTCATATGCAATTTGGCATTGGGAAGTACCAGAATACAAGATGCCATGAACCCCAAGGCTTGAAGGACTGTCCTTGCAGTCAGCCTGGACCGTAGAGACATTTGATGGAAATAAAGAGAAAGGCTTCTTTGTTTGTCCGGGGTCAAAAAGGCCATCTGGGAAGCTGTGTTCAGTCTCACCCAGAAAGCACATGTCCTGAGAGGGTACTAGACTGGACTTTGTTTCGTTCACAGAATACCCTAGGCATCTTAACACTGCCATCACATACTGTAGATGATGAAGAAGTTCGTCCCTTTCTTGTGCAATAATCAGGCAGTCGTCCAAATAAGGATAAATCTGTATTCCTCTGAGTCTGAAAAAAGCTATCACTGGAGCCAGAACCTTTGTGAACACTCTGGGCGCAGTAGATAAGCCAAAGGGCAATGCAGAGAACTGATAATGTAAATTTCCAGCCCGAAAACGCAGGTACCTCCTGCAACTGGGCCTGATAGGAACATGAAGGTAAGCCTCTTTGAGATCCAGAGTAACCATCCAGTGATCTTTTCCCAACAGAGGTAAAAGTTGTTGCAAAGTCAGCATCTTGAACTTTGGAATGTCCAGGTAAGTGTTGAGGATAGATAAATCCAAAACTGGTCTCCACGTGTTCCCTTTCTTTGGAACTAGAAACAGGCGAGAATAAAATCCTAGGCCCACTTCTGACAGAGGAACTGGCTGTATAGCTCCTATTTGAAGAAGTAAAGAAATTTGTCTGTGAGCCTCTATCCTTTGCCGAGGAGGACGTCTGGCATGCCTTTGAAAGGAGGCATGGTATGGAAATAGAACTTGTAACCTCGGTTTATAATGTCCAACACCCATTTGTCCTGGGTGACTAAATGCCAATTTTGCTTGAAAAGAGCCAACTTTCCTCCCAAAGGAGCTGCCAGGCAAGAAGAATCTGGCAGCTGAAAATGCAGGTCATTGGGCCTGTTTACGAAAGGACTGGCCCTTGCCCTCACCAGCAGATTGAGCAGGCGAACTCCATTGTCTCGGCCTGAAGGTACTCTGAGCTCTGCCCCTACCACGCCTAGATCTACCCCTAGACTGAGAATCAGCACCCCTTAGTAGGCCAATTTCTACTAAACTTTGGAGGTTGTACCTGCAAAAAATCTTTAACAGTCTGCATAGACTTAGCCTTGTCTTCCATTTTCTTTAAGACTGACTCCACAGGAGGACCAAACAAAACTTCAGACTGTAAAGGGGCATCCAGAATTCTAGACTTAACATGCTCAGACAAATTCTGATCCTTAAGCCAGGCGTGCCTTGAATAACTGAACCAGTGGCCGCCACCCTAGAAGAAGCCTGTAAAGCATCAAAACCACATTGCAAAGAGTGCTTACCCACCTGTTCAGAAACCTGCACTAAATCCTGCAATTCTTTACACTCTATGCCCTCTGCCAAAGCATCCACCTTAGATCTTAGCTAAGAAAGGAGGAAATTCTGATACTTCAACATATGAAACTGGCAGTTCAAAGCTCTCATTGCTAAAGTAGAAGAGGTATACACCTTCTTACCCCATCTATCCAAAGCTCTAGCTTCCTTATCCAGAGGAACCGGATTCTTAACAACAGAGGCTCTAACACCCTTAGGCCCCTGACTAATAGTTTCTGGGTCTGCCCTAGGACTCTTATACAGATATTTATGAGCCTCAGGCACCCTGTAATACCTGTCCGGTTTAACTGGGGCGGGAGGCACAGAATCTTAAGGGAAGCTTCCGAGAAAACATCTGAAACAACATCCAAAACCGGAGGTATAACTAAGGGTCTATGCTGTGGTAAAAACAAGAACTCCCTAAGTCTCTTCCGGGAATCAGAGTAATCCTGTCCCTCCCACTTAAAATGCTCCCTCATGGAATGCAGAGTTTCTGAAAATGAAAAATCCTCTGGAGGAGAAGCAGAAGGAGTGGAATCCTCTGCATCAGAATCAGAATAAGGAGGGAAATCTTGAATGTCTTCAGCAGAAGACTCTGAATCATCTGAGGCCTGCTCCAAACTTTCCAACTCTGGCTCCATCCTGGGCCTCTTATCAGGAGGGGGCATAGAACCTCTAAAGTAATCAAATCCTCTGCCATTTTAAGCATGTGCTTTTTAGGCACAGACCCTGAAGAACCAGAACTGACACCAGAGGAAGGCAAGACAGACCTGCCTTTAGAAGGAGCCTTAGAAACAGTAGCAGAAGGCCTAACCACCCTAGGCATAGAAGGGAGAATAGTAACCTGAGAGGCCCCTTCAGCCTGACCTGCCTCCTGAGAGGCCACATCCTGTAAAATCAAAGTTTCCCCCTGGGACTCAACAGAAACTTCAGCCGGATCCACCTGTTCAGCTGTAGCTTCTAAAGGTCCGGCGTCCGAAACGGACAAATCATCCTGCCTAGGCTTTAAAGATTTGTCTTTGCGCTTCTTAGTAGAAGCAGGCGTCGGAACATCCGACGGCATATTATAATTACACCTCTTGCCAAAGACTAACCTAGCGCAATCTAACCTCCGTTTTATAGTGCGCTTATTAAACCTAGCACAAAACCGACAACCGACTACGTCGTGCTCCGGTCCCAAACAAGGAATACAAAGCGAGTGGTAATCCCTATGCGGTATCTGTTTCCCACAAGAAATACAATTATTCACTTTTTCTGACATCCGGTAAGTAACTGAGGCAAGAAAAAACAAAAATATTCCCCAACGGGGTACTTAGCCCAACTTGGTTATCGGTCTGAAACTCCGAAAACGAAAACTTTCAGAATGCCGAACGGCACTTACAACGCTGCTTCTGCATCGGACCATGCGGCAAAAAAGACTGAGGATATGACATCGGTCATGCGCCTTTATACCCTGACGCTCTGATGTCAGATCTAGGCGCCCATGACCGACGTCAACCTAATACTTTGGTATTCGGGCCGACAGAGGACAGCGGACTACCCATAAGTAAGGACTGCAGCAATGTGAGATGAAGAACATCACTGGACCCCACCCAGTTTGGGTTCGTGAAGGGTCGATCTAGTTTCCTGAACCTGACTGACTTCTTTGAATCAGTCTCCAGAGCAGTGGACAAGGGTAAGGCAGCACACACAGTCTATCTGGACCACACCAAGGCCTTCAACACTATCCCCCACTCTTGAATCAAACTTACTAAGCTGGGCACTAATCCCTACGTCACTCGATGGGTTGCCAACTGGCTTATTGACAGAACACACACTATAAAAGTAGCAGACTCAAAATCCAGCTTCAGACAAGTGGAGTACCTCAGGGTTCAGTCCTGGGACTGCTCTTGTTTGGCATCTACTTCTCTGAAGTACAGGCCAACACTAAGGGACTCTGGCTAACAAAGTTCGCAGATGACTGCAAACTGGGAGCCATTACTGAATAACCAAATGATGTGGATATTTTACAAAAGGGCCTTACAGAACCAGATGCTGGGTGCTAGAGCCATGGGCTCAAGCTCAATGCCAAGAAATGTATAGTTATCCCCTTTGGGGAAAAAACATGTACCCATGAATTACCACAGAGGCGGCAGTACACTAAACACTGAAAGTGTGATGAGACTTAGGGACACAGGTGGACAGTGGCCTCACCTTCGTTAACCACATAGCCAACAGTCTGGAAATTCCATGTGGCATACCTCATCACTAAGGGCTTTTCATCCATAGAAAAGGAGGTCATTGTCCCACTGTACTAATCCCTCATTAGACCCATTATAGAATACAGCTCCCCATTTGTTATGTACCTCTCAAGACATCTGCAACTGGAAAGGCCGCAGAAATACGTCACTAAAAGAATCAAAGGCCTAAAAGCAGACGCCTTATGCTGACAGGCTAAAAAAACTCCAGCTATACTCTGTTGCATATCATCTACTCAGAGGCTATCTCTGCTTAACATATAAGGCCATGTCAAACCCAGAGCTGTTGGACATGCTACACTTAAAGAAATCCCAATCCCCTCAGAGCCACACACTCCAGGGATCTAAACCTCATCACAATGAACAAAACATGCTGGAGGGATAGGTTCCTGATCCAGAGACTCCCCAGACTCTAGAACAGACTGCCCATACATGTCAAGCAGAGCACCTCTTTGGCAGTCTTCAAAAGGAACTTTGACAATTGGATGGGAGATGGGAAATTCACCCCGGGGATCACGTCAGTCGCCCTGCTAGACAGGGCTCCAGGGAAGTAAATATTGTGGGAAGCAACAGCCATGGAATTATGGCTAGGCCTGTATAGGCCCTAGGGCAGATAGCCTAGTCTCAACCTATGAACCAAGGGGGTGATTGTGTTGTGACTAGACATTTTTCAAATACCACTAGAACTTCATGTGCAGCCTGGCTTAGGGCAGCATAGACAGTGTAGCTGCCAAGAGGGCTAGAAGACAGAGGAACTGCCTGGCAAAGATGTGGCTGACTAGAAGCAGCTCCTGGAAGAAGTTGGTTAGGGAGTAGACTTTGTCTTGAGGAAGAAAGGCCTTCATCAGGTCTGTTTGTATCCTGCAGCTCAAGAAGGTTTGGTCTTGGGTTGACTGAACCCAAAGCTCTGAAGTAGGGACATAGTGAATGTTAAGTCGGTCCTTAGAGTACTTTCCTCTTCTGCTAGAATGAGGTTGTCCAGGTAAGGGTATATTTGTATGCCTTTTGTTCTGCAGTAGGCTACTGCTGTGGCTACACACTTTGGTTTATCTACTGCACCAAAGGTTTTACAACAGGCACGGCAGTAAACAAAGTGCGAAGAAGGTACAGCAAATCAAAACATTCTGCAGTTTGGATGTATGAGAATGTAGAGGTAAACCTCCTTCAGGTCCAAAGTGACCATGAATGCCCTGGGTGGCAGTAACGGAAAAAGGGTTTGAAGGGATAAGGGCCTGCAGGAAAGGGTTTAAGCAGGGCCAAGTCTAGAATGGGTCTCCAAAGGTCATCCTTTTTTGGAACGAGGAAAAGTCTGAAGTAGAAGCCCTGACCTTCTTGGCCTGAGATGACCCTTCTATGGTCTCTTGTTTGAGAAGATCTTGGATGATCTGGGGGATTAGATGCAATTTTTTTTTTTTTGGAGGGAAGGGTATGCCCTGCAGTAGGGGCTTTTCCTGCCAGGTCATACAGTACCCTTTTTCCACTACTGACAAGGCCCAGCGGACTGAGGGGACATCTTTCCAAATGGGTAGACAGCAGGTGGACAGGAGTAGATGGCTTAGGCAGTCACGCACTGTTGCTTCTGTCTGGAAAGGACCATCTGGGGTGTGGGTTGTGAAGAGGCTGTCCTGGGGGAAGGAGCCTTTCCAGATCATTTTCTGCGCCTTGAGGAAGAGAAGGATGGGGCTGGAGCCCTCCTGACAAACATGGGTTTAGCTGGGTAGTTTCTGTAAAACTTTGGAGGGATAAGACCAGGATATGTTTGAGGTCCTGAAGTGCTTTGCTTTTTTCATGGAGGCTTTAGAACAGTTCAGCAGACTGTCTGCCAAACAGGAATTTATTGTCCAGGGGTGCTTTGGAGATTTTGTTTTTAAAATCCTCAGGGAGTGGCTGTAACCTGAGCCAGGAATACCTACGTAGTACAGAGGTTGAAGCAGCAGACCTGGTTAAAGCCTCAGCAGCATCACAGCTGCACTTAATTGAATTGTCTGGCAACCGGTGATGCTAAGAAGAGCTTAGATATCATCTATGTTTTGTCAGGCACATCAGGCAGGGAGGAAAGCAGTGAAGTTGCCTGGGAAACCAAGTCTAGGGCATATTTGACCATGTGGGTTTGAACTGATGGCCCTGAAGGCTAGGGTAGATGTGTAAATTTTTCCCCAGTCTGTCCTTGACCCTACTTGTCCTTGTTAGATGGCAGCAGGGAGAAAGAGGGGATTTGTCTGGATTGTTTACCTGAGGCCACTGCGATGACTGCAGGGTCTGCCATAGGTGGCTTAATAAAGGTACTTGTGGTCATCAAGGACTTTGTAAAACCTGTCAGGTATTTTGGGAGCTGGGGGCAGTGATTCTGGGATCTTGGAGGCTGAGGCAAATGCATCCAGGTAAGCTGGAATCACAGGGAGGATAGCAGAGGGGGAAGGCGACTATCTGAAGCAATTCAAACTACTTCTTTTCTACCCTAGTCACCTGCATGGCATCCCACTTGAAATACTCCCTCAATCTGGAAATAGTCTCCTCAAAACAAATATGTTCAGTTGGGGAGTCCTCTTCCAAGGAGGACTCATCTGGGGAGTAGTAGTCCAGGGGAGAAGTTAGATGGGATGTGCAAGACCGACTCTTCTGAGGAGGAAGAGAACTCTTCCTCCTGTGTTTAAGTAGGGGGGGGTTGGAAATAGCTGAAGCTGGCCTAGGGCTGACAGCAGGCAAGGTAGGAGCAAGTGAAGCTGTGGGCCTAACAGCCATAAAGGCCTGTACCAAAAGACTGGGAAACGTTTGCCAGTCTGGTTGGTCTTCTGTAGAAGTAGTTATAGGTTTGGTTTTGGAGTAGTTTTAGTGACTATGTGGAGGAGCAGGCCTAGGAAATGGCCTGTGGGAGAAGAATCATGTTCTAGCACCACGGACGTCCGGTGAAGTCCAATTCCCCCTCCACATCAGCCAAAGCTGACAGAATAACCTCTGTGAACATGCCAACTGGAGATTCTAGGGTGGCCTCCACAAAGGTACTCGTCAAAATCGCCAGTTCGTCTGGACATCCCTCAGCCCCTAGACCAGTAGCTGGTGGAACGCCCAAAGAAGGAGCAGAGACAGAAGGCCTTGCAACCTTGGCCTTCCTTTTAGGTGGCTCCACCTTGATGGCCAACTGGTTCCATTACTAGGGTCAATAGCTTTAATCGTTGGTTTTCAGGGCTGCCAGATGACTGAAGGTTTTTAGGGATGAATGATTGGCAAATGTTACAGGTCATATGGTCATGGGATTGGCTTAAGCAAAACAGTTCATGGGAATTTGGCGGATGCATTTACATTTCCCCTTTCTTGATGCATTTGTCTAATTAAAAGGGAGGAAAAGCAAATCACACGCAAGAAAAAAATGAAAAATTCTCCAACGGGGTATTTGTCTGAAGTCCTCTGAAGAGAGGACCAGAGCAAGAAAGCTGACGTTCGACTGCAGCAGAGAAGTTGAGGTTTGTGCATGCAGATGGCACATTTAAGTTCCATGGTTTATAGCCCTGAGTGTGACGTCCTACACACCTAACAGCAACCAGGCTTAAGCTTCTGCATAGAAGCCGGATGTTCAGTTCGCCCGAGGTGGAGGATCCCACAGTGAGAATATTGCAACACGAGAAAAGGACAATCAAGTAGTTGTGCAAATAGCAACTGGTTAGGAAACTCAAGCCAACTGTGTCTGGAGAGCAAGCTAGTGGTGAGATCGAGAGGGTAGCTTAGCTGCAAATCTAGCAACTGTTGTAGATGGTTTCAAATCTGGAAAGTAGTGAGGACTGTAAGTTGGTTAAGCTCAGAGCCATAAAAGAGGTTAGGGAGAAGAAATGCTTGGGCAAGTGAGATTCTAGACTCAGGAGTAAGGAACTTTTTCCTATACAGGAAGCCAAGCTTTTGGTGGGTTTTCTTGATAGTGTGAAGAACATGAAGATCAAACTTAAATTGGCTATCTATAATCACTCCAAGGTGTTTAGTGTGGGAATCGGCTTTAATAGCGGTGCTATTAAAGGAAGAGATGGTAAAAGAGGACTTAACATGATAAAGTGACTTTGGGGGAAGAGAAGTTTTGTCTTACTGGGGTTAAGTACAAGTTGATTATTGTAAAGTCATGTTTCAGTGAGGTTGAAATAAGTTTGTTGGTCAGGAGGTCAGTTGGATTGGCAGCAATAGAGATGATAGACTCATATGCATTATGTATGAGGCATGACTCAGGCAAGATGTATTAAGTTCATTAATAAAGATATTAAACAGTAGAGGGTCTACAACAAAACCTTGAGGGATGCCCATTTTGATAGGCAGAAAAGGAGATAGAGTATACTGCCATTTAACAGGCCGCTGTCAGTGAGGTAGCTGTTGAACCAGAATAAAACAGAAGAAGTCAGGTTGAGTTGAGAGTTTAGAGAGGACGACTGATGGGAGAGAGTGTCAAAGGCCTTAGAAATATCTAAAAAGAGGCAAGACTCTAATTATCCAAGGCTAGTGAGATGGAGTTAGTAAAGGAAATAAGTGCAGTGGAGGTACTGTGGTGAAAGCGGAAGCCATGTTTGGTAGGGTGATCAAGTTTTCTTGTGTCAAAAAAGCTGAGACTGGTTTATGAACAATGTTCAAGAATTTTCAAAAGGGAAGAGTACGGCAATGGGTCTAAAATTAGACAGACTTGCAGAAATTCCACCTTTGTGAATTGGTATTGTGTAAATTTTTTCCACAGAGAAGGGACAGTGAAGTCGCAGAGCGGTTAATGATGATTGGACAGGATTTGCTATGGAGTTAGCAGCTGCCTTTAGAAAGACTGAAGGCAGTTTGTCAGCTAATGGGGAATAGTTTTAGTTTGAGAAGTCTTTGATGTAGCTGGTTGGAACAGGGTTTAGAGAGGAGACTATTTTCTGGTATGGGGATAGTGGAAGGTATGCTGTTAATTTGTTGGGAACTTTGCACAAGTTTGCTTATGGTGTCAATGAAGTAAGAATTGAAAGTGGATGCAGTTTCTAGTGGTGTGTTACTGGGGTTGGGGTTGGGAGTAGAGGAGATTAGCTGGGTGGAGGATCTGTCTTATAGTATTCCAAAATTGTTTAGGATTTCTAGGTTTAGTAGTTTGTGGTGATTATTGACAAAATGGACTTCTACCTATGTGTTTTTGGTTAAGTTATGGAGTTCCCTATATTTGAGGTAGCCCGTAGGAAATCTGGTCTTAGACCAAAGTTTCCAGATGTAATCTTTTCTGGATAGGAACAGAGTAGAGTTGGTGAGCAATAGACCGTAAAGTGATTTCATCCTAAGCTCTAGAAAGGGAAAAGAAGTATATTTAGGAAGATGGAACTGAAGAACAGCTTCATCTAAAGGTAGGGATGTAAGGAAGGAACAAGTCTATAGCAGAGAGAGAATTAAATTTATCAGAATCAAAGTTGGTAAGCTTATGGCATACTTTTAATTCATGAGGTCTAGAAAGGTGAAGAAAGCATCTCTGGACTCGTACAGGGGCATGATCGCTAACGGAGCCAGATAGGGTGGTGATAGAGGCTTGGGTTAGAGACCAACATCCAGTCTAGAATAGAATTGGTATTAGTGGGTTTATGGAAAAAAGTGGGAGCAGACTAAGTTGAGAGTAACCATATACTTTTATACAGGAGTTAGGGGAGTTTGAGAAGATGGGAAGCCAGTTGATGTTATCACCTAATATTACAGATTCATTAGCTAAACTGTCAGACATCAAGAGGATAATTTGTTTTAATAGTGGCATGTTCTCTCCAGGGGGTATGTAAATGGCGACTATTGTTAGGGTTTTGTGATTAAGTTTGCAACTGGCAATGAGGAGTCCAGCTGGGTGAAATAAAGGTGAAAGGCTGGTTATGGGGGATCAAGTTAGGAGGTCAGAGTACATAACAGAACTCTACCACTTTTTTTTTTTTTTTTTTTTTTTTTTAAGCAGTTCTATCTTGGCATAGATTATAACTGTGGGGGGGGGGGTGTCACTGTCAGAGTTGTGTGATTTGAGCCATGTTTCAGAAAGAGTTACTATGTTGGGGGAATACTGATCTATCCAAGAATGAAATTCAGTTATTTAAGAATGCTATGGATGTTTTAAGAGTAAAAAGAGAAGTTTGGGAGTAGAGTTAGAGTCTTGCTAAAGTGCATCTGAAAGAAGGAGGTAAAAAGTGGAACAGGGTTAGGGTGAATTTCACCCGAGAGTTGTAGAATGTTGCAAGGGAAGTAGAGAAGTGAAGTGTAGCGTTAGAGAAATTTAAGTCTGGTTTTGTCATGAGGAGAGGTCATAGGAGGTAATCCAATTTTGGGGAGGGTTAATTCAATACTACTAAAGAGTGTGGGTGATATTGGAGAGGAGTAGTGACTTATGGAAAAGTATAGTGTAGTGAGGGTAGGTAGGAGCATTAGGATTTAGATTAAGCTGAGTGTGATATGAAGTGAGATAGGATAAGACTAGAAAAATAAAGGATGAGAAGGGTGGCCATTTGCAAGGAGATTCTATTTCCATCCTAGACTGACATGGACCCAAAAGGCAAACTCTGGTCAAATCTCTTTGTAACCTCGTAAAATGTGCTAGCTAATTCAGAAAAGGCAAAGATCACAGAGTACACGCATTTTCCAAATCTGTCAAAAGCCCTGGATTCTGTTAAGGACGACGACAGCGGAACTCTGTTCGGGCACTTCCATCTTAATGTCTACACACCTGCTCCAGTGTGCACTGTCTTTAGGGGGAGTCAAAATCTTGTCTGGTCTTTTCGGTATTGGCTTGACAGTGCGACTCCTTTCATGCCTCTCAAGAAACAAGATCGATGAGCTCAATGGTCAGAGGGGCACACAATTAGACAGGTGAAACCCAAAAGCTTCCAGGAACACCAATTCCTCCTGGGGGGGTGTCAGAGGACCAGCCATCTTTTTCTTTCAAGAGATACAGGATGAGTCCAAACGAAAAAATCAGGTGGTGATCTGAGGGACCCCTCCCCCACATCAAAAATAGGTGTCCTCCTCGAGAGATTCCTGGGGGATATTTAAGTGCACCTTCTTGCATGTTGTCTATAAGGAACTTCCTCATTGGGGATGACCTGGGTAAGTACTGGAACACAATGTCCTAATGGACTGGCTTGAGACCAGTTCAGGCTGGCTCCCTCTTTGGAAAGGATGAACGAGGCTCAGAGCAAAGAACCAAATGAGGCAGGATTGTCTGATCCGGTGAGGTGGTGGGGTTGCAGGGCAGTCTTTTCTCTAGACTAAGAGAAAGCCCTCTCCACAACCTCAAAGGCAGAGGGCAAAAGTCAACAGAACAGGAGCCAGGATTTCTTGAACTGCCAAGCTCCTGCACCACCAACCAGCACTCCAGCCAAGGAGGGAGTGACCCCAGCTATCCTGTGCCAATGCCCAGAAGCGAAGACACTGCTCCAAAGGCTTTGAAGTCAACAACCACCCCCCAAATCCACACTGACACTTTGGCACAAAAAGGCTCAGGGAAACAATCAGAGTCCAACAGTTCATCTTCAGATCCCTCTAAGAGATCTCTGGAGGCGTTTTCTATCAGTTATTCACTTCTAAACAAGCGATGCCTTAACTACACATTTCCTGTGTATCTGAGATGGGAAGCTTATGTACACAGGTAATGCACTTTTTGAACCCCATAGTTTTGTCAGCCATGGTATACCACAAGCAACAAAATAGTTAGAAAAAAAATACCTTACTCCTTTATTCTAAGCGCACTTTTTTTTGCAGAAAGTTAGAAAGAGGAAAAGTACAAACAATGGTACTTTGAGAGGGTACCAAAAACTGCAGCCACAAAGAGCAGAAATTAGTTCAAAAGAGTATGGGTGGGAGTACAATAAAATATAAAAGTTAAGACTAAAAAAACTAACACGACAAAACAGGCTAAAATAAACATGAGTAGAGCAATCCATGTCTGAAGCAGATGGCAGCAAAGATCTGAGGTAATGTTAGGTTGCAGAGGCACTACAGGTAAAAAAGAGAAGCTCGAGAGTTCCTGGATCCGATCTACTAGAAGCAACAGACTTGGATCAAAACCCATCAGCTGAAAAATGGAAATAGGTTAACGAGATTAAAGCCCACAGAGAGACTGACAGTGAAACCTCTTCCAGTGTTTCAAAGGAAAATGCTTGAGACAGAAAAAAGCAACAGTTAACTAGAGGAACCGGGAGTAGGTTTGAAATGAAGCAAAGACTGAATTTGGGAAATGGAAATAAACAGGTAGAAAACCAGCAACTCAATGACAAACGTAATATTACAAAGCATTAATTATATTTGTGAAATGACAGAAAACTTGGAAATATTGAACTCTGACTGTTAAAATTGTAGGGGACTAAAGCATATGCCCTTTTTCATGCCATTAAGGCTTATGAGAATATTTAGGACAGGGGAAGAGGAAAGAAAAAGAGTTGAGTAAAACAATGTTGTTCTTAACGGTAAAATTTTTATAATGCATGACAATCTACATGGTATAAAGTTTTTTTCAGTTATTTTCAAGTGTAATAAGAATACTTGATTAAACAAGGGCCCCTGTTTCTGTTTTTCCGCTTCTTTCTTCTTGTTCAGTTTTTAAGAAATGTAGGAACTACAATGTTAAAAAAAGTAAAGCCACTGTCATCTCTCCTGACACTACTACTAAACTGTTAGGAGTAACCATTGATAATAATCTCACTTTTGATCAACATATCAACAACACCATCAAATCTGTGAACAAAAAAATAGGATCCTTATACCGTATCAAACAGTTTCTAACCCCACCTACTAGAGCTAAAATTGCCCTCTCCCATCTTATATCTACTCTCTTTTATGCCTCTCCAATTTACACAAACCTCAAGAAAGCTAACCTAAACAAACTAGCTGCTTGTTATAATAACATTGCCCGCTTTGCCACTGGTAACCCTTACAGAACCCATCACTGTCTAAACTTGAAACTCCTAGGCTGGCTCGAATTTCAATACCATCTTCTCATCTCACAACTTACCATTGCTCACAAAATTCTGTACCAACCTGACAACACCCCTATACTCTCTCAACTTTTAATCCCTTACAATAATCTTAACTCCTCCGTTCTTCTTGTAGACTCCTGACCAGATCAATAAAGTCTAACAACTATGCCGGCAACTCTTTATTCACTAACACGGTTGGTAGAAGATGGAATCTGTTACCTAGTGATATAACACTGATTTCATCATTTCCTCTCTTCAAAGAAAAACTCAAGCTTTACTTCCAAAATCACTGGCTCTGTTCTTGTAGTACTCCTGACTGACATTCTTCTCCTTCTCTTTTTTAGCTCACCTCTTCTTTTTCCACTCCGCCTATTTTTGGCTTGCTTTTTAAGCTTTTTCCTAGTCTATCTCTTGCCCATGTTTGGCCTTTATGCTTTACCCCCTTCTCCTTGCTCTTCTCTCTCATCACCTTTGCCACTTCTTTTTCTCCTTACTCTCTCTTTTCTCTCTACTGCTTCTTCTCTTCTTCTGTTTCTCCTAGATTTCTTTATAACTACCTTAACTTACCTGTCATTCTTTCTGATAATTTGTTTCTTTAGCCTTAGCTAAAGTTTAATGCTCTATAACTGGCTATGTATTTTCTCTTTGCCAACTGTAGTTTCTTTTAGCCTGTCTTTTTTTTGGGGTCTGACTGTATTTTAATTATTATTCACAAATATATATATATTTACCATAATGTATTGTTGTTATATTTTTTTTTTTTGTGGAGCTTTTCGCCTCTACTGAAAATGGATATGTATCCAGCTAGACTAGCCCGATCAACAAATGTAAAATAAAAAAAATAAATAAATAAAGCAAGATACAAGAAAAGACTGCTATGCTTTTTGTTACTGCTGCATAGGGGAATGACTGGATTAAGACAAACGCTTTGATCTAGTAACAAGTTTTAAGGGAAAAGAAATAAAACAATGAATATAATAAAAAAATGCTTTTAGTACAGGTAAGTGTCTGGTCCTCATGTCTTCACGGCGACAGTCTGATAAGGGGCACTAAAAACAGAACATTACTCCTTTCAATGGTTTTCCATCAATACCTGGGAAATGTTTTTTGAAAGCATTCAAGTGTTATGTTCTAATCGGGGAGAGGAATGAAAACAAGACAAAAACAGAAAGCACTTGGTGGAAGTAAAATCAGAGGTTGTACAATGCAGCTTACCATGTATAACCTTCCTTATAGGTTAATCTAAGTCTGTGAATGTGGCTGCCAATCTGGGGCAATTGTTCCTGTTCAATATTTAATGTACATAGTTTTGTGTGTTTGCATTAACTTAATAGGTCTTAGGGGTGTTCTGTTTTTTGAGGGTCTTCACTAAAACAACGTTTTATAAGATGCAACAATTTCAAATGGATATGACCAGAAATAATTGTATAAAAAGATCAATTTCCCAGTGTATGCATTAACAAAAGATTAAGCTATACATTAAAAAAGCTGTTAAACCCAATAGGTGGGAACAATTCAATACAACACTTATATTATCTTTAAATGTAAATGGTCTCAGACATAGAAAAAATGTAGTGAACTATATTAAAAATTAACAGTGCAAATAGCTATGCCAGGAGACACTTTGTAGGAAATGAGCATGTGAATTTGATAAAGGATTTCAGGATGGTTATTTAATAGAATATCAGGGACAAATGAAAAGGTGAGTACTTTTATTAATTGTATGTGAACCTCCAATAGTGACAGAAAAAAAGATAAGGGTAGATTTGCAGTACTAAGGGGCTACCTGCAAGAGGAGGTTCAACACTGGCATTTATTTAAATTCCAGCTAAAACTGCTATAATGGAGCTTAAGAAAATCTTGGGAGAAATAATCAGCTTTCAGCAGGGAATATTGGTTTGCATCAGTGATAATGTACCTGGGGGCACAGAAGGGACATATGACTGAACAGTACATTTTTGAAGAAATTTATTTATTTATTGCAGTTGGTTTACCAGGATAGTCCATTGGGCCACAAGGAACCCGTTTCAATGGAGTCCTGGGGAGAAAAGCTCCAAAAATACATTTTACATACTTACAAACATATATTCACACGTACATTCAAAGTATAACAATAGGTAAAAAAGAAAGCAAAAATGTACAGCTAAATACATTGTGCAGAAAAACGTAATAATTATTTAGCACAGAAATATCCATTTATACAGAGTAGTTAGGAAAATTTAGTCACTAGAATGGAAGAGGAGGTTCAGTGACATCATGAAGTGGTAGAAGAGAATATATGGACATATCTAATAATTTCTATAGAATTTTGGGTATATTAAGATGAAGCAGAGCACTGAGAGATGAGAGAAGTTTATGAAAATATTTGGCATGGAAGAAGTGAACTTGGTAGGAGTTCAAAGTGAATTTACACATTATTCCCCAAGGTACAAAAACTGGGATAGCTTAGACAGAATTTACATTTCACAAGAACATGTGCAATTTAATTGACAGCTTTGTTACACACCCAATAACTATTTCAGATCACGAGCCAATAACTAAAAAAAATGCAGGATAATGTGAGAGAGACACTAGTGCTTTCTCATCTGTTAAGGAAGAATTTAAGGAATGGGCAGGGATGGCCCGTGCTATTGGACTGCCGGACTGCAGCCCCCTCAACTTCAAACAAAATAAAAAAAATAAAAAGAAAAAAATATTTTAAAATTTCGCGGACTTTGCACATACGCACTAGTCCAGACTGCTGCCGAGACAGTCTGGAGCATGGGGCATGCGCAGATTGTCTCAGCAGCAGCCCTGATTGAGACACGTGAACAGGAGTGCTCCCACAAGTCTATGCAGTTTTAAACTGCATACACTGCCTGGGAACTCGCTGGGGAAACACGTCAGGGTATGACTGCAAGGTCGGCAGTCAGGAGAAGGATCTCGGGTCTGGATTGGAGTTTGCTGCAGGGGAAGATCTCGCGACGGGCAGGGTCGGATTTGCGCGGGTTTTCAGCTGCACTCTCATCGGGGGTTTTGTGGACAGGGACCTGGAACAGGATTTACTACAGGACCAGGTAAGTGGATGTACAAGGTGTGTGTGTGTGTGTGTGTGTGTGTGTAAGTAAATGCCACAGGTGCAATACACTGGTGATTAGGCTCATGGTGGTGTGGTAGGGAATACCCCAGGCTTGAACCCTGTACCTTGTATGCAGGTGTTAAAGACCTGAATTCCCTACCCACCACTATTTGTAAAAAAAATTGCAGATTTTTGCCTCATTTGATCTGATCTGTTCCTCATAATATCTGTGGTTTGTAAATGTTGCAATGCTTGCTATTTGATGGCGCAGTGGTAGCATTGTTGCCTCACAGCTGCAGGTTCTCAGGTTTGCTTCTTGGCTGGGGTGCCTTCTTTGTGGGGGGGGGGGTCTGTATCTTCTCCCTGTGTTTGTGTGGGTTTGCTTTTGTGTCCTCCCATGTTACAAAGACATGTCTGCATTATTTCTTCCTGGGCCTCTGCTGAGAATTGTTTTTTTTGTTCCAAGTCAGACTATCCTGATTATCAAATGTTAAATAAAATTGACAGGCATTTGAATTTCAGACTTCAGGTTTCTGAATGGTTAGTTCCTTACATACTTGATGGTGCAGTGGCAGTAATGTTGCCTCACAGCTATAGGTTTTCTGGTTTGATTCTTGGCTGGGGTGCCTTCTGTGTGGAGTCTGCATCTTATCCCTGTGTTTGCGTGTATTTGCTCTGGTGTCCTGCCATTTTACAAAGACATGTGTCTACAGTATTTCTCCCTGGGCCTCTGCTGACAATTGTTTTTGTTCCGTCAGAATTAAAATTGACAGGCATTTGAATTTCAGACTTCATATTCTTCAGAAAATACATAGTAAAACAACTTTTTATTCTAGCAATAAATATATAGTAACACAACCTTTTATTATAGCAATTTTTTAAGTTTATAAGATGGCTATTTAAAATTTGTCCTTATTTTTGGGACTGTAATACCGTTAGTGGCTTTGTCCAGGTTTTTGTGCTAAGGTTGACAGCTATGGCAAGAACTGAATTCACTGAATATGTTTGAGGGCTGTATTCCCTCATTACTGGGTTTGTCCAGGTGTTTTGTGCTAAGAGGTTGACAGCTATGGTGAGAACTGAATTCATTAAATGATAGCCATTTAAGTTTCAGTCTTCCTCTCTTTCACAAAGCAGCTGATTTGGAGTAGTGGTATGTTGCTCTTGACTGTTTTGCACAGGTATCTTGACAGTAAAATGTACGGTGGTAACACAGCATTTTATTCTAGCAGCTTTCCAAGATTATACAAGCAATGTTTAATGTGTCCCTGGTTTTTGCCCTTTTGACCCACCCCAATAAAATTGGCTTTTTCCAGACTTCTTGTGCTGCAAAGTTGAGATGCAGTTGAGTATTGAGTAGATTTCACAAGGAGCTGAGAGCTGCAGGGGAAGAGAAGTTTAGTGCTGATTATGCCAAGTCAGCTCACATTGCTAACAGCACAACAGGTTGTGTACTTTCTTTTGATGCAGAAGGTTGTTGGTTCTACTCCCATAAGGGGTGAATGCTGCCGTACTGAAAATTAAGATACTAACTATGAGCCTGTTATCAGTTTGCCGTCCATTTCCTATTGCAATATTACCAGCTTATTTTTAATGTAATTTAGGCAACTTATTCCTCAGGGGCAGACAACACTATTTTTCGATGAAACCATGAAATATAAAGGTGATTGCTAGCACCAACCTCTTAATTAGATGTAACGTGGAATTTAGATGACTTTTTTTACTACTTCAGAGATTCTGCATATTTACTGATAATGGTGGACTGTAGAATTGTGCATATTTACTGATAATAGTGGACTGTAGAAGTTTGAGTAGACTTTTTATGATGGAAATGTTCTGAATTGGACAGTTTTATTTCACTGTTTACTGGAAAAATGTTCAAAGCAATAGGAAGGTGTATCAAAGAGCACATGTATGTTTCATATGCAAGGGACCTATGATTTGAAAGCAGCCCAGAATTAATTTTTATCTGCCATGGGTAAAATGTATTTTCTTTGAATGTGGGTTTTAATGTTTCAATGAATGTGAGTTTCAAGGGCAGAGAAGTTTTAATGCCAAGTTTGTTTAGCAGATGTCTTAGTGTTTGTGCTGTAAAATGCAAAATAAAACTTTCAAATGAAGTTCAAATCATCATAGAAGTAAAGCAGTATGCACATTAGTGTTTATGGTAAATGGAGTGAAATAGCAAAGTAATGGATCATTGGAATGGCTGCAGGGAGGCTTCATTAGACCATGGTTTTGTGAGGGGGAAGGGCGGCAAACTTAGACAGCCCCAGCTGAACTATACCTCCCAACTGTCCAGATTTTCAAAGAATGAATAGATTTTTTGCTTCTTATTTTTGGTTTGTTCCTCATGAAATTTGTGGTTTTCTGGCAAATCATTTAGGAATTAAGTCACTAAATAATGACACTTGTCTCAGACTTCATAACCTTCAGAAAAATGCATGCTAAAGTAAGACCTGTTCTATCAACTGTCCCAGTTTATAGAAGAGCAATTTTTAGTACTGTTTATATGTTCCCCCAATATATTTGGCCTTGTCCAGATTTATTGCATTAACAGGTTGAGAGGTACATGCAAATAAAATGCTTTATAGAATTAGGCATAGCCAAACCTCTGAACTGTCCCTGATTTTGACTCAAAATGTTGCTCTTCCCCTAATGATCCCTCCGCAAAATAGCAATTTTGGAAGAAAACATGGAGGGTTTATAATTAAGAAATAACTGTAATAATCAGATTACTTTTATTTCAGAAATGCATGTAGATTATTTTATTTTGTCAGCTGCTCAAGTTAGCAGTACTAATATTAAAGTGTCCCTTCTTTGACAGGTTCCCATCTGTATTGTGTTGCTATTTTATATTTTTACATCACATTTTTGGTCCATTTTTCATAAAATTGTGTTTTTTTGGCAAATTAGTGACAAAAAATTAAAGACTGAAGTTAGAAAATAATGACAGACATTTGAGTTTCAGATTTCATACAATTCAGAAAATTCATACTAATGCAAGACCTCTATTAGCTTTCTAAGTTTATAAGAGCAATATTTTAAAAATTGTCCTTATTTTTGGGCCTTTGTCCCATTTCTTTGTATGGCTTTGTCCAGATTTCTTGCTCTGAGGTTGAGCGGTATGACAAGTGTGTCAGGGCCTTCACAAGTCAGCCAGAGACATTCGTGACATACTTGTTATACCCCACTCCCCCATGTAGTGACTCTGGATGTGTCGAAGCAAGGCAAGGAGTAGTTATGCAGTGTAAATGTGCAGAGAATCCCACCCATCCAAGGTAAACACAAGTACTAGAGTGGCTTTTCATCTGTCCTTGATTTTTACAGAATGGTCTGGTTTCAGTCATTTTTTGTACTGTTGATCTATGCTTATTACTCAAAGTGCCTGTTGCTCTGTGTTTAAGTAGAAATACTTTAATGACCATCAGGTAAGCTTGGCTGAGATTGCAAGATGCAAGTAAGCTTTAATAAGCATACTGTTAAAGAATTACCAACACTGAAAGCCTTTCTGTTGCCATGTAGAGAATACTTAACTAGATAATGTATAAGCCTTGGGTATTGAAATGCATATGCCAGTATTTGTAATAAAGGACAAAATTACATTATTTTAAGAGTCTCATTACACTTGGAGACTTCCAGTCATCTCTGCAGGCTTTACCCGTAAACAGAATGCCAATCGCGTGGTCCATAACCTGTACAGTAATCCTTTTAAGCAATGTATCTTGAGCTTATTTCTTGTTTGCTTTTCATTTTTTACTTTGATCACGTTTTCCCCATGAAACAAGTAGATGTCAGGCAGCAGGTCTTTTTTTGGATAAGGAACATTTTTACAAGTGGGGGCATCAGAGATTTCTACTTTCAGCATGTTACTTGTTACTTTAATAAAGCTGAATATAAATTATAATTAGAACTGCAGTGCAAGAAGTGGTTTGAGTTGAGTGCTGCTTGTTTTTCTTATACTTGATTTTGACTGGCATTCCATTAATGTATTTAAAAAAAAGTAATTTATTTTTTCATGCCTCTCAACCTTTTTTGTTTCCATCTAGATATTAAGCTGTCATGCAGCCAATGCACTGAACTATTTTTATTCTTCTACACTTCATTTTGTCTTGATTGGACTCTCATAATGACGGTTTGGCACCCAGTGCAGTATATTTAGTTTTTGTGGTTTGCTACTACAGGTGTGTGTGTGTGTGTGTGTGTGTGTGTGTGTGTGTGTGTGTGTGTGGTAGGGAATACCTCAGGCTTGAACCCTGTACCTTGTATGCAGGTGTTAAAGACCTGAATTTCCTACCCACCACCATTTGTAAAAAAAACCCCGCAGATTTTTGCCCTGTATTTGACCTGATCTGTTCCTCATAATATCTGTGGTTTGTAAATGCTGCAATGCTTGATATTTGATGGTGCAGTGGTAGCATTGTTGCCTCACAGCTGCAGGTTCTCAGGTTTGCTTCTTGGCTGGGGTGCCTTCTTTGTGGGGTCTTTATCTTCTCCCTGTGTTTGTGTGGGTTTGCTTTTGTGTCCTCCCATGTTACAAAGACATGTCTGCATTATTTCTTCCTGGGCCTCTGCTGAAATTTGTTTTTTGTTCCAAGTCAGACTGTCCTGATTAACAAATGTTAAATAAAATTGACAGGCATTTGAATTTCAGACTTCAGGTTTCTGAAATTCTAGGTTTAAGTCCTTGCATATTTGATGGCGCAGTGGTAGTATTGTTGCCTCACAGCTATAGGTTTTCTGGTTTGATTCTTGGCTGGGGTGCCTTCTGTGTGGAGTCTGCATCTCCTCCCTGTGTTTGTGTGGATTTGCTCTGGTGCCCTGTCATTTTACAAAGACGTGTCTGCAGTATTTCTCCTTGGGTCCCTGCTGAAAATTGTTTTTGTTCTGTCAGCAGTAAAATTGACAGGCATTTGAATTTCAGACTTCGTGTTCTTCAGAAAACACATAGTAACACAACCGTAACACAACCTTTTATTCTAGCAATTTTCTAAGTTTATAAGATGAATATTTGAAATTTGTCCCTATTTTTGAGACTGTATTCCCCCATTATTGGCTTTGTCCAGGTTTGTTGTGCCAAGGTTGACAGCTATGGCAAGAACTGAATTCACTGAATGTTTGAGGGCTGTATTCCTTCATTACTGGGTTTGTCCAGGTGTTTTGTACTTAGAGGTTGACAGCTATGGTGAGAACCGAATTCACTAAATGATAGCCATTTAAGTTCGTCTTCCTCTTTTACAAAGCAGCTGATTTGGCGTAGTGCTATGTTACTCTGACTGTTTTGCAAAGGGAGCTTGGCAGTAAAATGTACGGTTCTAGCAACTTTCCAAGATTATACAAGCAATGTTTGTGTACCTGGTTTTTGGGCTTTTGACACCCCCCCCCCCCCAATACATTTTGGCTTTTTCCAGTTTTCTTGTGCTGCAAAGTTGAGTATTGAGTAGATTTTACAAGGAGCTGAGAGCTGCAGGGGAACAGAAGTTTAGTGTTGCTTAAGTGAAGTTGGTTTGCCTTGTTAATAGCACAACAGGTTGTTTACTTGCTTTTGATGCAGAAGGCTGTGGGTTCTACTCCCACAAGGAGTAGATGCTGCCGTACTGAGAATGTTCTCCTTGGTGAAGATACTAACTATGAGTCCGTTATCAGTTTGCCATCCATTTCCTCTTGCAATATTACTAGCTTATCATTTTTTTAATGTAATATAGGCAATTTATTCCAGAGGGGCAACAGACACTATTTTTCGATGAAACCATGAAATATAAGGTTGTTTGCTAGCAGCAACCTCTTCATTAGTTACAGATTTCTTTAATGTGGAATTAAGATTACTTTTACTTCTTCAGAGACAGTGCATATTTACCGATAATGGTGGACTGTAGAATTGTGCATCTTTACTGATAATGGTGGACTGTAGAATTGTGCATTTTTACGGATAATGGTGGACTGTGGAAGTCTGAGTAGACTTTTATGATACATGTTCTGAACTGGGCAGTTTTGCCATTATGGGTGCATGCATTTTGTTTCATTGCTTACTGGAAAAATGTTCAAAACAAATTTAAAACGCCCTCTAACAACTGTAATATATTGTACAAGGAATATAATTTAGTACAATGAGGAAGGTGTATCAAAGAGCACATGTATGTTTCATATGCAAGGGGCCTATGATTTGAAAACAGCCCAAAATTAATCTTTATCTGCCACTGGCAAAATGTATTTTCTTTGAATGTGGGTTTCAATGCTGTTTCAACGAATGTGAGTTTCAAGGGCAGATAAGTTTTATTGCTAAGTTTTCACTGTGAGACTGCATTGCTTTGTTTAGTAGATGACTTAGTGTTTGTGCTGTAAAATACAAAATAAAACTTTCAAATGAAGTCCAACTCATCACAGAAGTAAAGCAGTATGCACATTAGTGTTTATGGTAAATGGAGTGAAATAGCCAAGTAATGGTTCATTGGAATGGCTGCAGAGGCTCCATTCAACCATGATTTTGTCAGGGGGGAAGGGCAGCAAACTCAGACAGGCCCAGCTGAACTATACCTCCCAACTGTCCAGATTTTCAAAGAATGAATAGATTTTTGCTTCTTATTTTTGGTTTGTTCTTCATAAAATTTGTAGTTTTCTGGCAAAACATTTAGAAATTAAGTCACTAAATGATACACCGAGTTTCAGACTTCATAACCTTCAGAAAAATGCATGCTAAAGTAAGAACTGTTATTCTATCAACTGTCAATTTATACAAGAGCAATTTTTAGTACTGTTTATATGTTCCCCCAATATATTTGGCCTTGTTCAGATTTACTGCATTAACAGGTTGAGAGGTACATGCAAATAAATTGCTTTATAGAATTAGGCATAGTCAACCTCTCAAATGTCCCCGGTTTTGGCTCGAAATGTTGCTCTTCCCCCCCCTAATAATCCCTCCGCAAAATAGCAATTTTGGAAGAAAACATGGAGGGTTTACAATTAAGAAATAACTGTAGTAATCAAAGTTATAGATTACTTGAAATGCATGTAGATTCTTTTATTTTGTCAGCTGCTCAAGTTAGGAGTACTAATATTAAAGTGTCCCTTCGTTGACAGGTTCCCAGCTGTATTGTGTGGCTATTTTATATTTTTGCATCACATTTGGTCCATTTTTCATAAAATTGTGTTTTTTGGCAAATTAGTGGCAAATCACTAAAGACTGAAGTTAGAAAATAATGACAGACATTTGAGTTTCAGATTTTATACCCTTCGGAAAAGTCATACTAATGCAAGACCTATTCTATCTTTCTAAGTTTATTAGAGCAATATTTAAAAATTGTCCATATTTTTGGGCCTTTGTCCCACTTCTGTGTATGGCTTTGTCCAGATTTCTTGCTCTGAGGTTGAGAGGTATGACAAATGTGTCAGGGCCATCACAGTCAGCCAAAGACATTTCAAATTGTGACATACTCGTTGCACCCCACTCCACCATGTAGTGACTCTGGATGTGTCCAAGCAAGGCAAGGAGTAGTTATGCAGTGTAAATGTGCAGTGCCCCCCCCCCCCCCCCCAGCCAAGGTAGACAAGTACTACAGTGGCTTTTCATCTGTCCTTGATTTTGCAGAAAGGTCTGGTTTCTGTCATTTTTGTACTGTGGATTTATGCTTATTACTCAAAGTGCCTGCTGCTCTGTGTTTAAGTAGCAATGCTTTAATGACCATAAGGTAAGCTTGTCTGAGATTGTAAGATGCAAGTAAGCTTTAATAAGCATACTGTTAAAGAATTGCCAACATTGAAAGCCTTTCTGTTGTTGCCATGCAGAGAATACTTGACTAGATAATGTATAAGCCCTTGGTATTAAAGGACAGGATCCCATTATTTTAAAAAGCTCATTACACTTGTTGGAGACTTCCAGTCATCTCTACAGACTTTACCCGTAAACTAAACAGAATGCCAATCATGTGTGGTCCATAACCTGTACAGTAATCCTTTAAGCAATGCATCTTGAGCTTGTTTCTTGTTTGCTTTTCATTTTTTACTTTCATGTTTTCCCCATGAAACAAGTAGATAGTTCAGGCAGCAGGTCTTTTTTGGATAAGAAACATTTTTACAAGTGGGGGCATCACAGAGATTTCTACTTTCAGCATGTTACTTGGTACTTTAAAAAAGCTGAATATAAATTATAATTAGAACTGCAGTGCAAGGAGAAGTGGTTTGAGTTGAGTGCTTCTGGTTTTTCTTGTACTTTATTTTGACTGGCATTCCAGTAATGTATTTAAAAAGTAATCTATTTTTTCATGCCTCACAACCTTTTGTTTCCATCTAGATATTAAGTAAGATGTCATGCAGCCAATGCATTGAAATATTTTTATTCTTCTACACTTATTTTTGTCTTGATTGGACTCTCATAATGATGGTTTGCCACCCAGGGCAGCGTATTTAAAGTAAGTTTTTGTGGTTTTTAGCATAGCTCCTCCGCTTTCTAGTTGGCCACACCCCTTCCCCTTGACCCCCACCCATTCAGCTGTCTCCTGCAGCCCCCCTTTGATTTGAAGTCACCAGCCACCACTGGGAATGGGTAAGTGGGAGTTATAAGGGAAGATAGAAATGTCTTCTGAAAATAAAGCTACGGAGTGGGACAAAAATTAAAGTGGAGTTTAGAGTGGAGGTAAAGATGCATTTAATAAGCAGCCAAATTCATTTTGAGGTACTGACAAAGGTTCAAGTTTTGAGGAATAGTGGGAATCTCATAGAAAAGGAGCAAATGCAGAATGCTAATCAGAAAATAAGGGATTACCTAGATAATATGCATGAATTTAGAAAGACTGCTGTTAAGCAACTTTTTTTTGAATAACTATCGAGCACAAAAATTGTTAGCACAACTCAGGCAACAGAGTAGAAAGTTGTTGCCAAGCTTAGGGAGCCTAGAACAAGGAAGATAACCAGAGATCCTGTAGAGGTAATAGAAATATTTCTGAAGTTTTAGGAAAATATGTTTAAAGCATATAAATTCGGAAATCAAGAAAAAGTACACATGGAAATGTTTATGGGAATATTAAATCTGCAAGGTTAAAAGTAAATGAGGTTCAATTACTAACATGATGAGAAAAATGGTGATGTACAACTAATCTACAAAGTCCCCAGGAAGAGGTGGTATTCCTTTGTAAGTTTGGAAGCTAGAAGGAAAGAACTGAAAGATCTAGGTGGTTACAGTAGTTAAAAAAGAAGCACCAACATCCTGGAAGAAAGTGGTGGTGGTTGAAATACCTAAAGATGGTCAAGACTCGGACCAAGATTCATATAAGGTCCACGTCAATTCTAAATCATGACTACAAAGTATTATGTCTACAATGCCTAAAAGAATGGAAAGAGTGACATCAAAAATTGATGGGTCTGGATCAATGTGTTTTTCTGGAAGGGTGGAATACATTTGACATTAACAATGATGATGAGCCAGATTGAAGCAGAAAGTACAGTTGTGTACACTGACCATAAATGTAGATGTTAAAGTGTATTCACTGTTGCAGTCATTACAATTGGGTTATCCTGCTGGCAGGCTACCCTCAGGTCGGCCTGAATTCCAAAGTCTAGGTCCAGTGTCGGTTGCTGTCGCCTCTTCCCTGACGTCAGTGCGCCAGGGGTATAAAAGATGCAGCAGACGCCATTTTCTTCAGTTTTTCTTGCCCCAGATGTCAGGTGCCCCCAAAAGGGTAAACATGCATGCACCAAAGTATATATTTTGCCTTCTTCTACAAGCAAATACACCACATAGGTTGTATAGAATAGAGAAGTACAGATAATTTCCAGCAAAGAAAAGGGGGATGGCGGGTGGGTAACCTGGACTGCAACAGTGAAAACACTCAAACATCTACATTTATGCCAAGTGTACACAACGACTATGTTTTTCGTGTTTCACTGCTGCAGTCACTACAATTGGGTTGAATCCCAAAGCTAAGGTTGGGAGGCTGGAGCTAAATAGCATTAAGGGCGGCTATTAGGCCCTGCAGAACTGCAGTGGCAAAGGCTGCCCTGGATTTAGAGTAGAGTGGTAAGTGATGGTGCTTTGTGAAGGTGTGCACTGAACTCCAAGTAGCAGCCTCTAAAATGTCATTGGTTGGTACTCCCCTGAGGAAGGTTGCTGAAGTGGCTGCTGCTCTGGTTGAATGTGGCCTAATACCCTTAGGCACTGGCTTGCCATGTTGAGAATAGCAGAAACGAATGCAGTGGCCTATCCACTTTGAAATAGTCTGCTTTGAGATAGCCTTTCCTTGTGATCCTGCAGCATAAGCCACTAGTAATTGCTCTGTCTTTCTGAAAGCTTTGATTCTGTTCAAGTAGAAGTGTAGTCTGTGCATGTCCAAAGAATGCAGAATTCTCTCCCCCTTATTCTGTGGGTTTGGATAAAAGGTAGGCAGATGAATAGTTTGGTTAAGGGTCACACTGGACACTACCTTAGGCACAAATGTCAGGTTTGTCCTCAGAGAAACCCTGTCTGGATAAAAAATGATAAAAAGGTTCCACAGCCACAAGTGCGCCTGTAGCTCAGAGACTCATCTTGCAGAAGTTATTGCTAGGAGCAGAGCTGTTTTCCAAGATAAAAACTGTATATCAGCTGCAGCGGCTGGCTCGAAAGGAGGCAGGGTGGTTTTTCCAAGACATAATTAAAGTCCCATGCAGGTATTAGTGATCTCCTTGGAGGCCTTAAATTTTTGGCCCCTCTGAGGTACTGCCTTAAAGGATGAGAAAATATTGGTGGCTCTGTATTGTAATGAGCCAAAATGACAGTGGCATGAATTTTTATAGATTAAAAAGATATGTCTTTGTCCAGCATCTCAGTCAAGTATTGCAAAATCTGAGGAATGTTTGGTACAGCTGTGTCAATTCCTTGTGCCTGGTTCCAAACACAATCTCTTCCATTTTCCAGCATAGAATTTCCTAGTACTAGGCCTCCTGGCCTCCAAAATGACATCCATCACCGCTTTAGTGAGAGGTGTGTTATGTAGGACTACATTATCCGCCATGCTGCCAGATTTAAGGTCTTGAGTTGGCTGTGCAGGATCTGATTGTTCTGCTGGGACAGTAGATTAGGTACGAGGTAAGGTCCAGGCTGGGCATTGAGACGGGTTCCTTAGGATTGGATACAGGTACTGGCGTGGCCAGTCTGGGGCAATCAGCATTTTTGGCTTCTCCTGTCTGACCTTTAGGAGTACCTTGGGGAGGAGAGGCAGAGGAGGAAAGGCATATACTGTTAAGTTTTTCCAGCTGAAAGATAGGGCAACCACTTTCCATGCTTGTCCGTGATAAGTCCTTGAGCAGAATCACTTTAGTTGGCAGTTGTGAGGTGAGGCAAATAGATCTATGTCCGGGCATCCCCATTTCCTTGTTATGCTGAAGACTTGTGGATCCAATTTCCACTCGTGGGGATCCATGAGGTAACTGCTTAGTTTGTCTGCCAGAGTATTTATCTTTCCTGGCAGGAATTGTGCCTGCAGATATACTTGGTAAGTCAATGCTGTGTCCCACAAAGTCATGGCTAGTCTGCAAAGGGGGTAGGAATGATGGTCTCCCTGCTTGTTTATGTACCACATGACTGTGGGTATTGTCTGTCTATCAGTAGTTGTCCCGGATGAAGTAGGTCCTTGAAGGCTGTCAGGGCATTTTGAACAGCTAGCATCTCTTTTTGATTGATATGTAGATGCATTTGGTTTGTGAACCATGTGCCTTGAATACATCTTCCTGCCATGTGGGCTCCCCAGGCATAATCTGATGCATCCGTTGTTACTGTCTGTGTGGTTGGGGGTAGAGTGAATGGCTGTCCCTTGTTCTGGTGACAGGCCTTTGCCCACCATCGAAACTCCTGTTGCAGGCAGGAATGAGAGTAACTATTATTTCCAAGCTGTGGCAATGTTGAGTCCAAACACTTTTTAGGTACCATTGAAATTTCCTCATATGCAGTCTTGCATATGGAATTAGTAGAATGCAGGATGCCATGAAGCCCAAAGCCTGCAGAATTTTTCTTGCAGATAACTGGGCCTTTGTTGCCAACAGTATGAAATAGGTAGTCAGTTGTCTTATTTGTCTGGCATGAGATAAGCCATCTGGTCAGTTGTATATAAGCTTGCACCCAGGAATATTATCTCTTGAGGGGGTACCAGTTTTGATTTCTGTTCGTTGACTGTGTACCCTAGGCATGATAGTAATCTCTTTTCAAATGCCAGATGCTGTACTAGAATGTCATTGTTCTCTGCTTGAATGAGGCAGTTGTCCAAGTAAGGATATATTTGTATTCCTCTTTGTCTGCAGTATGCAATTACTGGTGCCAGGCACTTTGTGAAGACCCTGGACGCAGTAGATAAGCCAAAGGGCAGTGCAGAGAATTGGTAGAGCACTGAGCTTTGAATCTGAGGTATCTTCTGCATGTTTGTCTGACTGGGACATGCAGGTATGCCTCTGTTAGATCTAACGTCACAAGCCAAGCCCTCTTGCCCAACATGGGCAGAAGCTGCTGTAGAGTCAACATTTTGAATTTTGGAATACCCAGATATGTGTTTAGAATAAATAGGTTCAGTACTGGTCTCCAGGCTTTGTCTTTTCTGGGTACAAAGAACAGTCTTGAATAGAATCCTTGTCCCTGCTCTTGCTCTGGTACTTGTTGAATGGCCCTCATGTCCATGAGGGATAAAACTTGTTTTTGTGCCTCTGCCCATTGATTGCGTGGCAGGTCTGGCATACCATTTGGCCTTGACAAAGTGTGAAAGTGGAACCTGTAGCCTTGTGAAACTATATTTAGAACCCATTTGTCCTGGGTGATCATGTGCCAATTTTGTGAAAAAAGTGTTAGTTTTCCCCCCAGAGGGGCTGCCAAAAGCTAAGTGCTTGGAGCTGGAAGGGGAAAGTCATTGAGACTGTTTTCTGTATGGCTGTGATTTTTCCTCTCCGCTCTTGGAGGTAGAAGCACCCCATTGTTTAGGCCTGTAGGAGCCCTGGGGCTGTGATCGGTCTCTGGGGCATCTGTATCTGGGGCATGTGTATCTGCCTCTTTGTGGCCTATCGGACACTGGAAAGGACCAATTATTTGTAGGCCAGTTCCTGCTAAATCTGGGAGGCTGCACCTGCAAGAAATCCTTGCCTGTTTGCATATATTTAGCTTTGTCCTCCATTTTCTTCAACACCTCTTCTGCTTTAACACCAAAGTATCATGCTGTAAAGGAGCATCTAATAGTTTTGCTTTAACATGATCAGGCAAATTCTGTTCTTTTAACCAAGCATGCCTCCTAATGACAGAACCTGAAACAGCGGCCCTGCAGGAGGCCTCTAGAGAATCAAAACCACATTGCAAAGTATGCTTTCCAACTTGTTCAGCTGCATGCAATAAATCCTGCATTTCCTTGTTGTCTGCACATTCTGTATTTGTTGACATTTTCTGTTTAAGCAGTGGCATAAGATATTGCTGATATTTAAGCATATGAAATTGGCAATTTAAGGCTTACAGCCAGGGTTGCAGAAGTATAAATCTTTTTACCCCACCTGTCTAGGGCCCTAGAATCCCTATCAGAGGGGATAGGGTTTTTTTGCAGTAGAAGCCTTGTCCCCTTTGGGACACGGAAATAGTTTCTGGGTCAGCAGCAGGGTTTTTATAAAGAAATTTATGTGAATCAGGAACCCTGTAGTATATGTCTGGCTTAACAGGAGCTGGTGGTAGAGAGTCTGGAGATAGACTGGACTCTGTAAATACATCTACAATGTCTAAAACAGGTGGGATAGCAAGGGGCCTGTGTTGAGGCAATAAAAGGAAGTCTGAGCCTTTTCTTGGATTCTGAGTAATCCTAGCTCTCCCAGTGGAAATGCTCCCTCATAGTATGCAGCGTCTCCCCAAAAGAATAATCCTCAGGAGGGGAGGCTGAAGGGATAGATTCTTCAGCATCAGAGTCCTCACAGGGAGAAAGAGAATATTCCTGTTCAGATGAGGAATCAGAGGAAATGGAAACCTGGTCTGAAGATTCGTATTCAACCTCTTGCCTAGGCCTCATCATAAGGGGGATGGGAACCCCTGATCAAAGTAATAAGGTCTTCAGCCATTTTAAGCATATGTTTCTTAGGCATGGAGGCCTGTCCAGGAGAATGCTGTACTTGTTTCTTTGTCTTTAGAGTTGCTTTAGTCTTTGCCTTTGAAGCTGAAGTAGGTTTCATATACAACTGTGTAGGTCTGAAAACACCCTCAGAAGCCAATGCCTGCTCAGTGGCACCGGACCCATCTGAGGGAATACTTTCTGCGTCTCCAATGCCTTGAGTTTCCAGAGGCCTTGTCGGCTCCACGTGGGAGTCGGAAGCGGCCTGTGACTCCGAGGTAGCGGGCGTCAGGGGCTGCAAAAGCGCCTCACTGAGAACCGGCGACAGGCCTAGCAGAAGCCTCGTAGTCTGTTTTGGATCTCGGATGCCTGCCCTTTTCTTTTTCCTTGCACTTTTTATACACTCCGGTAGTCAGTTCTTCCGATGGCATTATGTAGTTAAATCTTCTGCCAAAGTAATGGAATGCAAAATCGTACCAACGCTTAATAGTGCGTTGGTTAAATCTAGCACAAAACCAACAACTTGCAACATTATGGTCAGGGCCTAGGCAAGGAATACAATAAGAATGAAAATCCTTATGAAATGTTTGCTTCCCACAAGAAATACAATTGTTAACTTTTTCTGACATCGGTCTGGAGCAAGACAAAAAAGTTTCCCCAACGGGGTACTTAGCTTTAATGAAGACTTCTGATCTGACTTTCGAATTTGAAAAACTCAGGAGTCGGCCGACCGGCACTTGCGAACTGCTTTTGCTTCGGGCACTACATGGCAAGAAAGACTGAAGAAAATGGGGTCAGCTGCATATTTTATACCCCTGGCACACTGACATCAGGGAAGAGGCGACAGCAACCGACGCCAGACCTAGACTTTGGAATTCAGGCTGACTGAGGGTAGCCTGCCAGCAGGATAACCCAACTGCAATGACTGCAACAGTGAAACACTTAGAACATCATAAGAAAATGCTACTGCTTGCGAGTCCTGACACAGGGAAAGCATTCAGAGTAAGTTTGGATTTTATTAGCATGGCAATGGAAGCATTTGCATTCGCTGATGAAGTTACATATCCTCCCTAATCAACCTTATAAAGTATCAGAGGTGAAATTTAATACAGGTGGGTTCCTGTCAAGTTCTTTGAGCAGAGGAACCAGACAGGGTTGTCCTCTTTTCCCTTTGCCAATGGTTCTAAATTTAACTTGAAGAAAATAAGGGACTCAAATTCAAAGACATAATTGGTATGGTAGTCAAAAAAAAGCTGGCTTTATTTCTAGATACTTCATACCTGATAAAACCAGAAATGGACATTTCAGTGATAAGGACCATTTTGAGAGAGTTTCAATTCTTTTGGGGATACAAAACTGACAAAGATAAAACAAAGGCAATAGTTGTAAACTATGCACCCACATACAAATTGTTTCAGCAATACCCATATTTATGGGGATAGGATAAAAAGGAGTATGGAATTAAAAGGATTCTGTTACAGGAAGCTAAGGATATGCTGAAAGACTAAAAGAAAACTAAAAACCTGAGAAATTGGAAGCTCTGTTTTATGGATATGGATAAGCAAAATACAAGTAGTCAAAATGTTTTTAGTCCCTTTAGTTTATATACAGGTCAGACAGGCAAGGCATATTTTTAAAACCACGGATGAAGTTGTGGCTAACAAAGCTGAAGGATTTTATCTGGGAGGGGAAGACAGCAAGAGTCAAATGGGATAAGCTGATCCTTCCAATAGATCAAGGTGGTTTGGGATTACTCACTTTCAGAGCTACATAGTTATGGCTCCTATACATAGTGTAAACAGAAAGCGACAATTCAAAGTGGAAAGGGATGACGTAACGGGGGGAATCTCAAGAAACAAGGTGACTGGGATTTTGGATGCAGATCTTTGAGGAGGATAATAACCATACAGAATCACATTCATAAAGTATTAAAAAAGTATTCCAAGATCTAAACTAACATGGGAATGGAGAAAGGAGGGTCTGCCAAAAGGCAGGACTGCGATTATACAGGCAAAAGAGGGGTTGGAATTAACTGGAGAAAACTGGCAAAGGAAGCAAGGTACTGAAAGCAAATAACTAGAGACAGAAAGGCAATAGGATGGGAAAAGGCCAAGAATTTATTTGGACTGCAGTCCAAGACTGCATTCCCTACCATGGATTCATACCAAAGTATAGGCAGATAGAAAAATATGGGAGATGTTAAGCAAAAGACCAGCACTAGTACACTTTTTAGTAGAATCTAGAACAGAAGCTGCTGTTAAGAGGGATAAATTAGTTGAGCATATAAAACATTGCATGATAATACAAGATTCAGAGGAGATTAAAAAGGGATGGGATGAGACACTGGAAAAGCAATTCACAAAAAACAATGGCAGGATATATGTATGACTGCCAAATATGCAACAAACTCTGGAAGATTTAGGATCTTTGCTTGTGTGTTTACATAGGCATTTTTATAGCCCAAGTAGACTCCAGAAGAATTTTTCGTCAGGTATACAGCAAATGTTGGAGGTGTGATGGGGAAGAAACAGGTAAATGGGAACATTTTTTGGGAGTGTAATGTGTTTGCAGACACAAATTTTCTGCCTACTCAATCAAAAATACTGGATCAGCAAATTGGTATAACTAAGTAAATTATTTTTTGAGCTAGTAGACCGAATCGGAATTGCCTAGACATAGTAAGGCCTTGCTGAGTCTAATTATGGTGGCTGCCAAAAAAGCAATTACTAAAAAATGGAAATCCATGTCTAAACCAACTGTACTAAAATTAGAAAATACAGTAACAGAAAACTGGGAATGGGATCTCTAGAGGACAGCAATAAATTACATAAATTATGGAAACAGTGGGAACATTTAGGAAGAGTAATGACAATTAGAAGGCAGGGTTTCAAGGAACTATGCAACGCTTAAAGGACAATGACTGTATAAATAAAGGTGTGTTTTGCAACTAAAACTGTCATTGTGGTTTTTCATTTATATACATGGATCATTTGACACAGGCAATCCGTTCCTTTCTTAAAGCAGATTCAGGACCCAAGGAAATCCTGTGGCGAAGGGTGGTCTCAGAGCCTAAAGGGAATGTCTGCCCCCTAGAACAAGAAAGCACTCTCAAAAGTGAAGTCAGAGCTCAAGCCAGGACCAGAACTCATTCGTATAGGAGCCATGACACCCTAGAAGGATTACTCTAAGTCCCACTCAGCTCTGATGCTGACAGAAGACCTGAAGAAAGAGGCAAACTCAGGGAGCCTCTGAGTCAAACCTGCAAAACCTAGCTTTATCAGACATCTTCGGGAATCCAAATTAAAATCACACAAGAAAACTTTTAGTTAACACCGTAAACCACACTAGAAACTACACAAACTGTGACCATCACCTAGATACAGTAATCTAAATGTTCATAACTACAAAGAGCTAAAAGGTGATGTGAGAGAGGAGACAGAGCATTAAAAAAAAAAACAGAGGGCTAAGGGAAGGTACAAGGAAAAAAATAACAGATAAACCTTGGAGAGAAAAGTGAGAAAAATCACAAAATGATTAACACTCCTCTCAACCAAACTTTGCCTGAGCAAAGGAGACCACGTCCAGTCAAGGAACAAACAAGATCTGAGGTAATTCATTCCTTGCAGGGGGGTTATGTTAACCCCCTGCAAGGCAGCTCCTATCCTTAACATAAGGACAGGAGCTGCCTTGCAGGGAGTTAAGGAGCAGAGCCTGAGCAAGTAGCCAAAGTCAGATCAGATAGCCCACCCGATAAGGAAATTACAAGAGACCATCCGATCAGCATGTTTAAAAAGAAATATGAAACTGCTCAGGTTCACTGTAGCAGGTCACATTTCTAAGACTACACACAATTCGGACATACGTCAGGAATACGCACACTTAGCTGGAACAGAGCCAGACAGGAAAAGAAGTTTGTTTTTACTCAAAATAAATCTGAAATTTACCACAAGCAATATAGAAAAAGAATAAATAGGAGCAGTACATAATCATGTAGCTACTAAATCAAGCAGCACCCAGTTCCTGACAGTTCAGCGTGCACACAATGATTCAAGATTAAAGGTAGTCCTCATTTAGTCCTTACAGTGCACACACATCAGGAAAAAGTACAGTTGTGTACACTTACCATAAATATAGATGTTATTCACTGCTGCAGTCATTACATTTGGGTAATCTGCTGGCAGGTTGCACTCAGTCGGCCTGATTAACAAAGTCTTGGGTCCTGCGTCGGTTGGTGTCCCTTCTTCCATGACGTCAGGTCATCAGGGGTATAAAACATGCAGACGACACCATTTTCATCAGTTTTTCTTGCCCCAGATGATGTCAGGTGCCCCCCAATTGGGGAGCAAACTATATTATATATATAGATATATATATAGATATGCGCATGTAATTTAGAACAAAAAAATATACCTTCAAATAAAAGCAAATACAACAAAAAGGCTTTTGAGCACAGTAAAAGAAAGAAGAGGTATAAAAAGAGAAAAGTAGGGGGCTGGCGGGTGGGTAACCAGGACTGCAACAGTGAATACACTAACATCTACATTTATGGTAAGTGTACACAACTGTACTATGTTCTTAGTGTTTCACTGTTGCAGTCATTACATTTGGGTAAAATCCTAAAGCTATGGTTGGGAGGATGGAATTATACAGCATTAGGAGCAGCTATAAGGCTCTGCAGGACAGCAGTGGCAAAGCCTGCTCTGGATTTAGAGAAGAGAGGTAAATGGTAATGTTTGGTGAACGTATGAACTAAGCTCCAGGTTGCAGCTTCTAGAATCTCTGGTAGGAACCCCTCTGAGAAAGGCTGCAGAAGTAGATACAGCCCTGGTGGAATGGGATCTGATCCCCTTGGGAACAGGTTTACCATGATACATGTAGCAGAAATGAATGCAATGGCTTATCCACTTTGAAATAGTCTGCTTTGAAATAGCCTTTCCCTCTGCCCCTGCAGCAAATGCCACCAGTAGTTGCTCAGATTTTCTTAGAGATTTTTTGTCCTGTTAAAAGTAGAATCTTAGTTGTCTGGTACATCCAATGAATACAGAATCCACTCGCCCCTTGTCCTGTGGATTTGGGATAAAGGTTGACAGATCAATAATCTGATTAAGAGCAACACTAGATACCACTTTGGGGCTAAAGGATGGATTGGTCCAGAGTCAAACCCTATCCGGGTAGAAAATAATTAAAAGCTCCACTGTCATGAGAGCCTGTAGTTCTGAAATCCTTCTAGCAAAAGTGACTGCTAAAAGAAAAGCTGTCTTCCAAGAGAGAAATTTTATATGTCTGCAGTAGCAGCTGGCTCAAAAGGAGGTAGGGTGAGTTTTTCCCAACAAAATTGGAGGTCCCATGCCAGAGCTGGTGCTCTCCTGGGAGGTCTTAGATTTTTGGCCCCTCTGAGATACTGCTTTAGCAGGGTATGAGAAAAGAGGGGAGGACTCTGTGTTGTAATAAGTTGAAATGGCAGAGGCATGGATTTTTATGGAAGAGAACGTTAGGCCCTTGTGAAGCATCTCAGTTAAATATTACAGAATCTGAGGAATATTGGGCATTGCTGTGCTTATTCCTTGTGTCTGATTCCAGGCACAGAATCTTTTCCATTTATCAGCATAAGATTTTCAAAGTACTAGGCCTTCTAGCCTCCAAAATGACCTCCATCATAGGTTTGCTGAGAGATGTAACTGGTGAAATTAGTTGATAAACCATGCTGCAAGATTCAGAGTTTGGAGCAGAGTGTGCAGAATTTGATAGTTCTGCTGAGACAGTAGACAAGGTGTGAGGCAGGTACCATGGAGGAAGGTGCGACATATTGCGTAGAAGCGGGTACCAGTGTTGGCGAAGCCAGTCTGGAGCAATCAGAATCATTTTTGGTTTTTCCTGTCTGACTTTTAGTAATACTTTGGAGAGCAAAGACAGAGGGGGAAAGGCATAGACTGATGGGTTTTTCCAGCTGAAGGATACAGCATCCACTTTCCAAGCTTTTTTGTGATGGCTTCTTGTGCAGAATTTGTCCAACTGATAGTTTTGGGGTGAGGCAAAAAGATCTATGCCTGGGCACTCCCATTTGCGTGTCAATATGCCGAAGATTTCTGGATCCAGTTTCCATTCGTGTGGGTCAGTAAGATTTCTGCTTAGTTCGTCTGCCAGAGTATTTTGCTTTCCTGGCAGGAATTGAGGTTGTAGTTGTATTTGGTAAGTCAAGGCTGTGTTCCACAAAGCCATGGCTAGTCTGCAAAGGGGGTAGGAATGGGTACCCCCTGCTTGTTTATGTACCACATGACTGTGGTGTTTTCAGTCTTTAAATCAGTAGTTGTCCTGGATGAAGTAAGTCCTTGAAGGCTGTCAGAGCATTCTGTACAAAGTACAGTTTTGTTCCTACCATAAATGTAGATGTTCGAGTGCTAATACAGCTGCAGTCATAACAACTGGGTTCTCCTGCCGTCAGGCGGGTCCTCGGTCGGCCGAATTCCAAAGTCTAGGTCCGGCGTCGGTTGTTGTCGCTTCTTCCCCGACGTCAGTGCGACAGGGGTATAAAAGAACCAGCCGACGACATTTTCTTCAGTTTTTCTTGCCCCAGATGTCAGGTGCCCCCAGAAGGAAGGCAATACATAAATTTATGTAATAAAGCAATGCCATATAATCAAAATACAGTAGTTGCAAGCAAATGCACCATAAATGAATACCCCAATCAGGTTGCATGAGGAGGTGCTAGCCAATAGGCCTGTCCCAAGAGGGGAAGGAGGGAGGAAAACCTGGACTGCAGCTGTATTAGCACTCGAACATCTACATTTATGGTAGGTACAAAAAGTACAGTTTTGTACCTACCATAAATGTAGATGTCCAATAGGTATGCATCTGCAGTCATCACATATGGGTTGTCCTGCCTCGGGCAGCCCTTCGGTCGGCCGGATTCCAAAGTCTGGGACCGGCGTCAGCTGATGTCGCATTTTCCCCGTCAGAGCGCCTAGGGTATAAAAGCATCCGCCGACGCCATCTTCCTCAGTTTTTCTTGCCCCAGGTGCCCTCTAAGGAAGGCTAAATTTGGAGAGATGCAATAAAAATCCAAACATGCACAATAATATAAAAACAAATACACCATAATAGATCCCCCCAGCTAGCTATTAGAGGGGTAAGTACCCAAGAAATACCACAGAGGGGAAGGAGGGAGGGTAAACCTGACTGCAGATGCATACCTATCGGACGTCTACATTTATGGTAGGTACAAAACTGTACTATGTCCTTCAAGGATGCATCTGCAGTCATCACATATGGGTAGAATACCATAGCCAATCTGGGGGTAGAGGAACTATGTAAAGGATGGTGTAGCTAAAATGCCCTGCAGGACTGCCGTAGCAAAGCCTGCTCTGGATCTGGAATATAAAAGTAAATTGTAATGCTTGGCAAATGTATGCACAGAGCTCCATGTAGCAGCTTCTAAAATGTCCTTGGTAGCCACCCCTCTTAAGAAGGCTGTGGAGGTGGCTGTGGCTCTCGTGGAATGTGGTCTAATGTTAGCTGGCACAGTTTTTCCATGAAAGGAGCAACAAAAAGAAATGCAATTCCCTATCCATTTTGAAATTGTCTGTTTGGAAATTGCTTTTCCTTGTGTACCAGCAGCATATGCTACCAACAGCTGGTCAGTTTTCCTGTAACCTTTAGTTCTGTCCAAGTAGTAGCGCAACTGTCTGTGTATGTCCAGAGTGTGCAGAAGTTTCTCCCCTTTGTTTTGTGGATTTGGGAAAGGTAGGTAAATGAATAGCTTGATTTAATGATACCCTGGATACCACCTTTGGCATAAATGTAGGACTGGTTCCCAGTGAAACTCTGTCCTGATGAAAAATAAGAAAAGGCTGTATTGCCATAAGGGCCTGTAACTCAGATACTCTTCTTGCTGAGGTTATGGCCAGAAGGAAGGCAGTCTTCCAAGACGGGAAAGTACAGTTTTGTACCTACCATAAATGTAGATGTTCGAAGATCCACATTGCTGCAGTCCTTACACTTGGGGGTACTCCGCTGTCCTCGGTCGGCCCGAATATCAAAGTATAAGGCTGACGTCGGTCAAGGCGCATTTGACTGACATCAGGACGTCAGGGTACAAATGCGCATGACCGACGTCATATCCTCAGTCTTTTCTTGCCCCAGATGTCAGAAGACCCTAAAAATAAAGGTCAAAACCAAAAGACAGCAAACAAACGACCAACCATCCTAGCACTAAAAATATGTACAATATATACAATATATACAATATACCTCATATTGACAACCCAACCCACACAACCGCCTCTAACTACAGAGGGGAAGGAGGGAGGGTAAACTGGACTGCAGCAATGTGGATCTTCGAACATCTACATTTATGGTAGGTACAAAACTGTACTATGTTCTTCATCTCACATTGCTGCAGTCCTTACACTTGGGTAGAATCCCAAAGCAGAGGTAAGGGAGGATGGCCAAACTATAAGGAAGCAGGAGCTGCCAAAATGCCCTGCAAAACAGCAGTGGCAAAACCAGCCCTGGATTTAGAGTAAAGTGGTAGGTGATAATGCCTAGAGAAAGTATGCACTGAACTCCAAGTAGCTGCCTCCAAAATATCCTTAGTTGCCACCCCCCTCAAAAGCTGTCGAAGTGGCAGTAGCCCTAGTGGAATGAGGCCTAATCCCAGCTGGAATCTCCTTGCCATGATGGGAATAACAGAAAGCAATGCAAAACCCAATCCACTTAGAAATAGTTTGTTTTGACACAGGCTTGCCCTGAGAACTCAAAGCAAAAGAAACAAATAACTGCTGAGACTGCCTGAACCCTTTAGTTCTGTCCAAATAATATTGCAGCTGCCTGTGTACATCTAAGGTGTGCAAAATCTTTTCCCCTTTATTTTGGGGATTTGCATAAAAAGTAGGCAAATGAATAGTTTGGTTTAAAGCCACACTAGAAACCACTTTAGGCATAAAGGAAGGATTAGTACGTAAAGATACCCTATCCTTATGGAAAATTAAGAAAGGCTCAACCGCCATAAGGGCCTGCAACTCAGAAACCCTTCTTGCAGAGGTAATAGCCAACAAAAAAGCAGTCTTCCATGATAAAAACTTTAATTCAGTAGTAGCTGCAGGCTCAAAAGGTTGTAGAGTGAGTTTCTCCAACACAAAATTGAGATCCCAAGCAGGAGTAGGAGCTCTTCGTGGGGGTCTTATATTCTTTGCCCCTCTAAGAAATTGCTTGAACAAAGGATGAGAAAACAATGGTGGGTCACAATCATAGTGAGCGAAATTGCTGCAGCATGAACCTTAATAGAAGAGAAGGACAAACCTTTGTCCAGTAACTCAGTAAGATATTGAAGAGCCACACTTACATTAGGCTCAGAAACATCAAAATCCTTTGCTGCACTCCAAAACAAAAATCTCTTCCATTTATCTGCGTACACTTTCCTTGTACTAGGCCTTCTAGCTTCCAAAATAACATTCAAAACTTGCTGTGGAAGTGGAGGCCCACTATGGTTCAAAACAGAATATGCCAGGCTGTTAGGTGCAGAGAGTGAAGCTTGACATTGAGCAAATGACTGTCCTCCTGAGACAACAGGTGTGGAATCGAAGGCAAAGGCCATGGAGGCTTCCGTACCAGGCTTCTCAGTAATGGGTACCAATGCTGTCGAGGCCAATCTGGAGCTATCAAAATCATCCTTGGCTTGTCTTGTCTGGCCTTTAGTAGTACCTTTGGGAGGAGAGGCAGAGGCGGAAAGGCATACACATGAAGATTGCTCCAATTGAAGGAAAGAGCATCCACTTTCCAAGCTGTGGGATGAAACCTCTTTGTGCAAAACTTTAGCAGCTGGTGGTTTAGTGGAGAAGCGAACAGATCTATGTCTGGAGTTCCCCATGACACTGTCAATTTCTGAAATACATGAGGATCCAATTTCCACTCGTGGGGATCCATAATTCGTCTGCTCAACACATCTGCTAAGGAGTTCTGTGCTCCCGGCAGAAACCTTGCCTGAAGATTGAGCTGTAAACTGAGAGCAGTCTCCCACAAAATCATTGCTTGCCTGCATAGAGGATAAGAATGTGTTCCCCCTTGCTTGTTGATGTACCACATGACAGTTGTGTTGTCTGTTAGAATCAACACCTGCCCTGGAAGAAGTAAATCCTTGAAAGCTATTAATGCAAACTGGACTGCTAACATCTCCTTCAAGTTGATATGTAGATGTTGTAGTCTGGCAGGCCACTTGTCTTGTATCCACTTTCCATTTAGATGAGCTCCCCAAGCTTTGTCTGAGGCATCTGTCGTTAAAATCTGACTCGCCTCTGGCCGGGTCACAGAGAGTCCCTTGTTTAGGTGACATTCCTGAGCCCACCACAAAAATTCCTTTTGAATGCAAGGTATTATTTGAATGACAGTGTCCAGATCCTGGCAGTGCTGTGTCCATACATTTTTGAGATACCATTGTAGCTTCCTCATATGCAGTTTGGCATTGGGAAGCACCAGAATACAAGATGCCATGAACCCTAAGGCTTGAAGGACTGTCCTTGCAGTCAGCCCGGACTGATGAGATAGTTGATGGAAGTAAAGGGAAAGATTCTTTTGTTTGTCCGGGGTCAAAAAGGCCATCTGGGATGCTGTATTCAGTCTTACACCAAGAAAGCACATGTCCTGAGAGGGTACTAGACTGGACTTTATTTCGTTCACAGAATATCCCAGGCATCTTAGCACTGCTATCACATATTCCAAATGATGAAGAAGCTCGTCCCTTCCTTGAGCCAGAATCAGGCAATCGTCCAAATAAGGATAGATCTGTATTCCTTTTAGCCTGAAGAAAGCTATCACTGGAGCCAGAACTTTCGTGAACACTCTGGGCGCAGTAGATAAGCCAAAGGGCAATGCAGAGAACTGATAGTGAGAAGTCCCAGCTCAAAACGCAGATACTTCCTGCAACTTAGTCTGATAGGAACATGAAGGTAAGCCTCCTTGAGATCCAAAGTTACCATCCAATGATCTTTGCCCAGCAGAGGTAAAAGCTGCTGTAACGTCAACATTTTGAACTTGGGAATGTCCAGATAAGTGTTGAGGATAGATAAATCCAAAATTGGTCTCCACGTGTTCCCCTTCTTTGGTACTAGGAACAGGCGAGAATAAAATCCTAGGCCCACTTCTGGCAGAGGGACCGGCTGTATGGCCCTATTTGGAGTAACAGAGAAATTTGCTTGTGAGCCTCTATCCTTTGTTGAGGAGGAGCGTCTGGCATGCCTTTGAAAGGAGGCAAGGTATGGAAATAAAACCTGTAACCGTGGTGTATGATATCCAATACCCATCTGTCTTGGGTAATTAAACTCCAATTTTCTTTGAAAAGTGCCAACCTTCCTCCCAAAGGTGCTGCCAGACGAGAAGGCTCTGGCAGCTGAAAAGGTAGGTCATTGGGTCTGTTTACGAAAGGACTGACCCCTGCCCTCACCCGAAGACTGTGCAGGAGAACTCCCTGTTCTAGGCCTGAAAGAGCCCTGAGCTCTGCCCCTACCACGTCTAGATCTACCCCTAGACTGGGAATCATAAGAAGGATACGTCCACCCCTTAGTAGGCCAATTTCTACTAAACTTTGGAGGCTGAACCTGCAAAAAATCTTTAACAGTCTGCATAGACTTAGCCTTGTCTTCCATTTTTCTTTAAAACTGCCTCAACAGGAGAACCAAACAACACATCAGATTGTAAAGGAGCATCTAAAATCCTTGTTTTAACATGGTCAGATAAATTTTGATCCCTCAGCCAGGCGTGCCTGCGAAGAACTGACCCAGTGGCAGCCACCCTAGACGAGGCCTGTACAGCATCAAAACCACATTGCAAAGAATGCTTACCCACCTGTTCAGAAACATGCACTAAATCTTGCAACTCTTTACAATCAATACCTTCTGCCAGAGCATCAACCTTAGACTTCAATTGTGAAAGGAGATAGTTTTGGTATTTCAACATGTGAAACTGGCAATTCAAAGCCCTCATAGCTAGAGTGGAAGAAGTATAAACTTTCTTTCCCCATCTATCCAAGGCCCTGGCCTCTTTATCTGCAGGAACCGGATTCTTGACAACAGAAGCCTTAACACCTTTAGGCCCCTGGCCAACAGTTTCTGGGTCTGCCCTAGGACTCGATACTTATGAGCTTCAGGCACCCTGTAATACCTATCCGGTTTAACAGGAGCAGGAGGCAAAGAATCAGGATTAAGAGAAGCCTCTGTAAAACATCTTCCACTACATCCAAAACAGGAGGTATAGCCAAAGGCCTATGCTGGGGTAAAACAAAAATTCCTAAGCCTTTTCCTGGAATCAGAGAAGTCCTGACCTTCCCACTTAAAATGCTCCCTCATGGAATGAAGAGTTTCTGAAAAGAAAAATCCTCAGGAGGAGAAGCAGAAGGAGTAGAATCATCCACATCAGAATCAGAATAAGGAGAGTACTCCTGCAAGTCTTCAGCCGAAGACTCACACATGCGATCCCTGCTCAACACTCCCTGGTCCAGGCTCCACCCTAGGTCTTTTATCCGGAGGGCAAAGAACCCTAATCAAAGTAATCAAATCTTCTGCCATTTTAAGCATATGCTTCTTGGGCACAGTTCCTGAAGAACTAGGGGTGACACCAACTGAAGCTAAACCTGGCCTGCCCCTGGGAGAAGCCTTGGAAACAGAAGGAGAGGGCCAAACCTCCCTAGGCAGGGAGTGGAGTATAGTAACTTGAGAAGCCCCATCAGCCAGACCTGCCTCCTGAGAGGCCACATCCTGCAATAACAAAGTCTCTCCCTGGGATCCCAAAGAAACCTCCGGTGGAACCACCGGCTCCACCGACACCTCTAAGAACCGGCGTCCGACGGGCACGGTTCCTCTAGCCTAGCTTTAACTGCTTTCTCCTTGCGCTTCTTGAAGAAGCGGCCGGAGCATCCGACGGCATTTTATAATTGCACCGCTTCGAAGACTAACCTGGCACAATCTAATCTTCTCTTTATATTGCGCTTATTGAATCTAGCACAAGAGCGACACCCAACAACGTCTTGCTCAGGCCCTAAACAAGGAATACACAAAGTATGATAGTCTCTATGCGGTATCTGTTTCCCACAAGAAATACAATTATTCACTTTTTCTGACATCCGGTAAACCACTGAGGCAAGAAAAAACTAAAATATTCCCCAACGGGGTACTTAGCCAACTTTGACTCGGTCTGAAACTCCGAAATCGAACAATTTCAGAACGCCAACCGGCACTTGCAACGCTGCTTCTGCATCGGACCATGCGGCAAAAAAGACTGAGGATATGACGTCGGTCATGCGCATTTGTACCCTGACGTCCTGATGTCAGTCAAATGCGCCTTGACCGACGTCAGCCTTATACTTTGATATTCGGGCCGACCGAGGACAGCGGACTACCCCCAAGTGTAAGGACTGCAGCAATGTGAGATGAACATCTGTTGTTCTGCAGATGCTGCTGGTTCAAAGGGAGGCAGTGTTAGTTTTTCCAACACGAAGTTAAGGTCCCAAGTAGGTAGAGGTGGTTTCCTTGGAGGATTGATGCTTTTGATTCCTCTTAGAAACTGTCTTAGGAGAGGATGAGAGAAGACAGGCGGATCAGTATTGTACTCTGCTGAAATTGCTGAAGCATGGATTTTAATGGAGGAGTACGACAAACCATTGTGGAACATTTCTGCCAAGTATTCCAGGATATGTGCCATGCTCATCACTGTCGCATCTAGGCCATTAAGGTGTTCCAAATGTGAAATCTTTTCCATTTTGCTGAATATGCCTTTCTTGTGGAAGGCCTGCGAGCTTCCAAAATAATATCTTTCACACTCTGGGATAGCTTGTCCTGAGGATTAGTCAAGGTATTCTCCAGGCTGTTAGTTGCAAGGTTTTCAGGTTGGGATGCAGAGTTTTGTAATTGTGCTGTGTCAGTAGAAGTGGCCATAGAGGAAGAGGCCATGGTTTCGTACATGGCATGCTCTTTAACAGTGGGTACCAGTGCTGTCTTGGCCAGTCCGGAGCTATCAGAATCACCTTTGGCTGTTCTGTCCTGATCTTCAGTAAAACCTTGGTCATTAATGGGAGAGGCGGAAATGCATACACTGTTAGAGTTCTCCAGCTGAAAGAGAGGGCGTCCACTTTCCATGCTTGTGGGTGGTATGTCCTTCAGCAGAATTTCTTCAGTTGATGACTGTGGGGGGAGGCAAAAAGATCTATGTCCGGACTTCCCCATGATTGTGTTATCTGTAGAAAGATGTCTGGGTGCAGCATCCATTCATGTGCATCCATGATATTTCTGCTTAAGCTGTCTGCCAGTATATTGTCTTTCCCTGGCACAAACTGGGATTGTAGCTGTATATTGAGTTTTAAGGAAAGTTCCCATAGATTCATTGCCAGCCTGCAAAGAGGATAGGAGTGGGTGCCTCCTTGCTTGTTTATGTACCACATAACCGTGGTGTTGTCTGTCCTTATTAACAGATGGCCATGATGCAGAAAAGGTTTGAAGGCTTCGACTGCATGTATCACTGCCAGCTTTTCCTTTTGGTTTATGTGCATGCGTAGCTCTTTGTGACCATAGACCTCGAATGCATCTGCCCTCCATGTGCGCTCCCCATCCATAGTCTTAAGCGTCTGTTGTAATGGTTTGGTTGGCTATTGGTTTGTTGAAAGGCAGACCCCTGTTTGACTGGCTTGCTTGAGCCCACCACAGAAATTCCTTTTGAAGGCATGGAATGAGTGGTATCAAAGTTTCCAGGCTGTGACTGTGCTGAGTCCATAAACTCCTTAGGTACCATTGTAGTTTCCTCATATGTAGTCTTGCTTGTGGAATCAGTAGTATGCAAGAAGCCATGTAACCCAGGGCTTGCAGGATTTTCCTTGCAGTCAGCTGGGGTTGTCTCGTCAGATTTTTGAAGTAATCCGGTAGTTGACTTTGTTTTTCTTCTGTGAGGAAGGCCATTTGGGTGGTTGTATCTAGATCTACACCCAGGAAGGATATTCTTTGGGATGGAACAAGTCTTGATTTGTGAAAGTTGACTGTGTATCCCAAGGCCTGAAGTAGGTGAATGGCATAATTCAAATGTTTTACCAAAATTTGTTGGCTGTCCGCTTGTATAAGGCAGTCGTCCAGGTATGGGTATATTTGCATCCCCTGAAGTCTGCAGTGTGCAATTACTGATGCCAGGCATTTTGTGAATACTCTGGGCGCAGTAGATAAGCCAAAGGGCAATGCTGAGAATTGATAGTGCTCTGACCCTGCAAGAAATCTGAGGTATCTTCTGCAACTTTGTCTGATAGGGACATGCAGGTATGCCTCCTTGAGGTCTAGAGTTACCAGCCAAGACCCCTTGCCTAGCATGGGAAGGAGCTGCTGTAGAGTCAGCATTTTGTACTTTGGTACAATGAGATAAGTGTTCAGAGCGGACAAGTCAAGAATAGGCCTTGATTGTTTTTCTTTTCTTGGAACAAGGAATAGTCTGGAATAAAACCCTTGGCCTTGTTCTGAGAGAGGGACTTTTTCTATAGCTTTCATTTGCATTAAGCTGGAAACTTGTTTCAAAGCCTCTGCCCTTTGATTTGGTGGCAGGTCTGGCATGCCCTTTCTTTTTGGTAATGTGTGGAAATGAAACCTGTATCCCTTGTCTATTATTTGTAGTGTCCACTTGTCCCTTGTAATACTGTGCCAATTTTTTGAAAATAAATAAAGCTTTCCGCCCAAAGGTGCTTCCAATTGAGCCCTGGTTGGTGGTGTCAAAGTAAAGTCATTGAGCCTGTCCTTGTGCAGCGGTTGAAGGTCCTGCATTACCTCTCTGGTTGGGAGGCTGCCATTGACGTCCTCTGTAGGAGCCTCTAGCTTGCCCTCTACCTCTGGCATGCCTGTTCTTGCCTCTCTGAAATCTCTCTGTCTGGAAAGGACCAATTCTTGGAAGGCCAATTCCTGCTGAATCTTGGTGGTTGTACTTGGAGAAAATCTTTGACTGTTTGTACTGATTTTGCTTTTTCTTCAAATTTCTTTAGGACCTCCTGAGCCGTGGAGCCAAATAACTTTTGTTTTTCCAGTGGAGCATCCAGCAGCTTTGCTTTAACATGATCCGGCAGAGATTGTTCCTTCAGCCAAGCATGCCTACGTATGACTGCGCCAGTCATAGCTGACCTACATGAAGCTTCCAATGCATCATAACCACATTGCAAGAAATGGTTGCTAACTTGAGAGTTATGTACCAGATCCTGAAGGGACTTGCTGTCTATGGGGTCAGGTGAAGACAGTTTTTTATACAATTCATCTAACAAATACTCTTGGTACTGTATCATATGAAATTGACAATATAATGCCCTCATTGAAAGAGTAGCAGAAGTATACACTTTTTTGCCCCATCTCTCTAAAGCTCTGGACTCCCTTTCTGAGGGGAGGGGATTTTTAGCAGTGGCCGCTGCAACCCCTTTAAGGCCCTGGGAGATAGTTTCTGGATCTGCAGAGTGGGCCTTGTAAAGGTAAAGATGAGAGTCCGGGACCCTGTAGTACCTATCGGGTTTGGCAGGAGCCGGAGGAAGAGAATCAGGGGTTGTACTAGAGTCAGAGTACACATGATCAATTACATTTGAAACAGGAGGAATAGCTAAAGGCCTATGCTGAGGCAAATGTAAAAAGATCCTTAATCTTTTCCTGGAATCAGAGAATTCCTGGTCCTGCCATTGGAAATGCTCCCTCATGGTGTGTAGTGCCTCCCCAAAGGAAAACTCTTCAGGAGGGGAGGCCGAGGGGATAGATTCCTCTGCATCGGAATCCTCGTAGGCCAAAAAAGCCTCCTCCTGGTGGTCTGAGGGAGTAGAGCCATCAGAGGCCTCATCTGAGGAGAGGGGATCAGAGGGCTCAACCCTGGGCCTTTTGTCTGGTGGAGGTTGACAGCCCCTGTCCGGATGAGGTTGAGAGCCCCTAATTAAGGAGATAAGATCCTCTGCTAAGCTTAGAATCTGTGAGCCAGTAGAGGGTCCCTGAGGGATAACCTTGGGAGGCAAAGCTTTTGAAAGTTTAGCAGCTTTAGCCCTGGAGAATGCCTTAATGGACATGGAAGCAGGAGGCCTGGCTGCACCATGCGCTGGTGTGGATTTGTCTAAAGGAATGGTGTCGGAAGGTTCCAGGACACCAGTTTCTGTTGGCAATTCAATAACCGTCTCGGCCGGGGCCTCCGGGACTGAGGTAGTCGGTTGAGCAGTTTCGGTAATAGGAGGTACCAAGGACTCTGTTTCAGCCGAGACAGACGCTCTCGGTAGGCCTGGCCGTGGGTTCAGCCGAAACAGTGGTCCGCGTGTGTCGGTCCTTGTCCTTCCGTTTCTTAACTAAATGAGAAGTCAGAGTCTCCGACGGCATCTTATACGAGTAACTAGTCCCAAAAAATTCCTCTGCAAACTCCGCCCGACGTCTAAGAGTGCGTCAGTTGAAGGAAGCACAGGCTGAACAGGCAGAGACGTCGTGGTCTGGGCCTAGGCAGGGGAGGCAGTAAGAGTGGAAATCCTTATGAGGTATTTGTTTCCCACAAGTCAAACAATTATTAACTTTATCTGACATCGGCTGAGGCAAGAAAGAGTCCCCAACGGGGTACTTAGCTTTTTTGAAGTCTTCGGTCACTGAATTACAGGAGCTGGCCGACCGGCACTTGCGAACTGCTACTGCTTCGGGCACCACACGGCAAGAAAGACCGAGGAAGATGACGTCGGCGGATGCTTTTATACCCCAGGCGCTCTGACGTCGGGGAAAATGCATCAGCCGATGCCAGACCCAGACTTTGGAATCCGGCTGACCGAAGGGCTGCCCGAGGCAGGGCAACCCATATGTGATGACTGCAGATGCATCCTTGAAGGACATCTGTACTATGTTCATCGTGCATACAGCTGCAGTCATAACAGATGGGTAGAATCCCAAAGCTAAGAAAGGGGTGGTAGACACTAGGTAGAACTAGGAGGAGCCAGGATGCCCTGCAAGACTGCAGTAGCAAAGCCTGCTCTAGTTTTGGAGTATAATGGTAGGTGCTAGTGCTTGGAGAAGGTATGCACAGAATTCCAAGTGGCTGCTTCCAAAATATCTTTGGTAGGAACTCCTCTGAGGAAGGCTGCAGAGGTAGCTGTGGCCCTTGTGGAGTGAGATTTGATGCCCGCAGGTACAGTTTTGCCATGAAAAGACTAACAAAAGCGTATGCAGTGGGCTATCCATTTTGAGATTGTCTGTTTGGAAATTGGTTTCCCCTTGAGCTCCTATAGCATAGGACACAGAGCTGTTCTGATTTTCTGAAAGGCTTTGTTCTGTACAAATAACACAGTTGTCTGTGGATGTCCATGGAGAGTAGTAATCTCTCCCCTTTGTTTTGAGGATTAGGATAAAAGGTAGGCAAGTTATAGCCCGATTCAAAGCTACCCTGGATACCACTTTTGGCATAAAAGGACGGGTTGGTTCATAAGGAAACTCTGTCCTGATGGAAGATGATAAAAGGCTGCACAGCCATGAGGGCTTGTAGTTCCAATACCCTATGAGCTGAGGTAATAGCCAGAAGGAAAGCTGTTTTCCAGGACAAATATTGCAAATCTGTTGAGGCAGCTGGCTCAAAAGGAGGCAAGGTCAGCTTTTCTAGAATGAAATTGAGGTCCCAAGCAGGAATTGTTTTTTTCCTTGGGGGTTTTATATTCTTAGCCCCTCTGAGGAACTGTCTTAAGAGGGGGTGAGAGAATAAAGGTGGATCAGTGTTGTATTCTGCAGAAATGGCTGAGGCTTGGATTTTGATGGTGGAGAAAGAAAGTCCACTGCTTTAGCAGCTCAGCTAGATACTGTAATATTTGAGGTAAATTCAGTTTTCCAGGATTCTGGCCCTTTCTCATTCCAGGCACAAAACCGTTTCCATTTTGCGGAGTAAGCTTTTCTAGTAGACGGCCTTCTGGCCTCCAAAATGACATCCTACACCTCCTTGGAGAGTAGGGTCTGTTGTGCTGTTAGGGAATCTTCCATGCGGCCAGATTGAGTGTTTTCAGCTGACTGAAGAGTTTTGAAGCTGTGCAGAGTCAGAAGAGGCATTAGAGGTAGGGTCCATGGTGGGGAATGAGTCAGGTACCTCAGGAGTGGGTACCAGTGTTGTCTTGGCCAGTCTGGAGCAATGAGAATCATCTTTGGTCTGTCTGCTCTGGTTTTTAATAGAACTTTGGGCAGCAGCGGAAGAGGTGGGAAGGCACAAACTGTCATTGTTGTCCAACTGAAAGAGAGAGCGTTCACTCTCCAGGCCTTTGGATGAAAAGTCCTTGAGCAGAATTTTGTCAATTGGTGATTTTTGTGGGAGGCAAAGAGATCTATGTCTGGCCTTCCCCATGCTTGAATTATCTCTGTAAAAACTTGAGGATGCAACTTCCATACGTGTGGATCTGTCATATTTCTGCTTAGGTTGTCTGCCAGCGTGTTTTCTTTGCCTGGCAAGTACTGTGCTTGAAGTTCGATTTGTAAGTCCAGAGCCATGTTCCAAAGTGACATGGCCAGCCTGCAAAGGGGGTATGAATGGGTTCCTCCCTGTTTATGTACCACATTACTGTGGTGTTGTCTGTCTTTATCAATAGTTGACCTGGATGCAGAAGGTCTTTGAAAGCTATAATAGCATTTATTACTGCTAGCATTTCCTTTTGATTGATGTGAAGGTGCTTTTCATTTTGGGACCATTTGCCCTGAATGCACCGAGATGTCATGTGCGCCCCCCCAGGCGTAGTCTGAGGCGTCTGTTGTGATGACTTGATTTGCTTGAGGCTTGCAGAATGGGAGACCTGTGTTTGTTTGGCATGCTTGAGCCCACCAGAGAAATTCCTTTTGAAGACATGGAATTAGTGGTATTATTGTTTCCAAACTGTGGCTGTGTTGAGACCATACGTTTTTCAGGTACCATTGAAGTTTCCTCATATGCAGCTTTGCACATGGGATTAGTAGGATGCAAGATGCCACGAATACCAGAGCCTGCAGGATTTTCCTTGCAGTCAGCCTGGTGAAATTTGCTAGTGTTCTGAAGTATTGAGTTAGTTGCCCCTGCTTCTCTGGCGTGAGGTAGGCCCATCTGGGTGTTTGTGTCCAAGGTGGCACCCAGGAAAATTATTTTCTGAGAGGGTATTAGCCTTGATTTCTTTTTGACTGTGTATCCCAGAGAATTCAACAACATTATTACATAAACCAGATGTTTCAGAAGTATGTGCTTGCTGTCAGCTTGGATCAGGCAGTTGTCCAAATAGGGGTATATTTGTATCCCTTGAAGTCTGCAGTAGGCAATAACTGATGCCAGGCATTTCGTGAATACTCTGTGCGCAGTAGATAATCCAAAGGGCACTGCAGAGAATTGATAATGGGTTGAACCTGCAAGAAATCTAAGGCATCTTCTGCAATTCTGTCTGATTGGGACATGCAGGTATGCCTCCTTGAGGTCCAATGTTACCAGCCAAGACTCCTTGCCCAGCATGGGAAGAAGCTGCTGTAAAGTGAGCATCTTGAATTTTTGCAGTAGAAATGTGTTTAGGATGGATAGATCCAAAATAGGTCTCCAATCTTTTCCCTTCCTTGGCACCAGAAATAGCCTAGAATAAAAACCTTGACCTTGTTCATGCGTAGGTACCTCTTGAATAGCTTTCATGTTTATGAGATCTGTAATTTGCCTTTTGTGCCTCTGCCCTTTGATTGTGTGGCAGGTTTGGCATGCCTCTCATTTTTGGAAGTGTGTGAAAATGGAATCTGTAGCCTCTGTTTATAATGTCCAGGATCCATTTGTCTTGTGACAATATGCCAATTCTTTGAAAATAATGCCAGTTTTCCGCCTAAGGTAGCTGCCATTTGAGCCTTGCTTGGCATGCAAAGGGGAAAGTCATTGCGCTTGCTTTCTGAATGGCTGCAAACTATCCTCACCACCTCTTTGTGTAGGAGCTTGCCATTGTCTGCCTCAAAATGATCCTTGAGATTGCCCTCTGCCCCTCGGGCGCCTGTATCTACCTCTTTGGGGTCTGTCCATGGCTGGAAAGGACCAGTTTTTGGAAGGCCAATTTCTACTGAAACGTGGAGGTTGTACCTGTAGAAAATCTTTCACTGTTTGCATTGATTTAGCCTTTTCCTCCATTTTTTTAATACCTCCTCAGCTTTAACACCAAATAATACATCTTTTTGAAGAGGAGCATCTAGTAATTTAGCTTTGACATGATCTGGTAAGGTTTGTTCCTTGAGCCAGGCATGTCTACGTATCACTGATCCTGTAACAGCAGCTCTACATGAGGCCTCTAGAGCATCAAAAAGTACAGTTTTGTACCTACCATAAATGTAGATGTTCGAGTGCTAATACAGCTGCAGTCATAACAGATGGGTTCTCCTGCCGTCAGGCAGGTCCTCGGTCGGCCAAATTCCAAAGTCTAGGTCCGGCGTCGGTTGTCGTCGATTCTTCCCTGACGTCAGTGCGACAGGGGTATAAAAGAACCAGCCGACGACATTTTCTTCAATTTTTCTTGCCCCAGATGTCAGGTGCCCCCAGAAGGAAGGCAATACATAAATTTGTGTAATAAAGCAATGCCATATAATCAAAATACAGTAGAGCAAGCAAATACACCATAAATGAATACCCCAATCAGGTTATATGAGGAGGTGTTAGCCAATAGGCCTGTCCCAAGAGGGGAAGGAGGGAGGGAAACCTGGACTGCAGCTGTATTAGCACTCAAACATCTACATTTATGGTAGGTACAAAACTGTACTATGCTCATCGTGCATACAGCTGCAGTCATAACAGATGGGTAGAATCCCAAAGCTAAGAAACGGGTGGTAGGCACTAGGTGGAACTAGGAGGAGCCAAGATGCCCTGCAAGACTGCAGTGGCAAAGCCTTCTCTAGGTTTGGAGTATAATGGAAGGTGGTAGTGTTTGGAGTAGGTAAGCACAGAACTCCAAGTGGCTGCCTCTAAAACATCTTTAGTAGGAACTCCTCTGAGGAAAGCTGCAGAGGTAGCCGTGGCCCTTGTGGAGTGAGATTTGATGCCTGTAGGTACAGTTTTGCCATGAAAAGAACAAAATCGTATGCAGTGGGCTATCCATTTTGAGATTGTCTGTTTGGAAATTGGCATCCCTTGAGCTCCTACAGCATAGGACACAATAACTGTTCTGATTTCCTGAAAGGCTTTGTTCTGTCCAAATAATAACGCAGTTGTCTGTGGATGTCCAAGGAGTGTAGTAGTATCTCCCCTTTGTTTTGAGGATTAGGATAAAAGGTAGGTAAGTGTATAGCCTGATTCAAAGCTATCCTGGATACCCACTTTTGGCATAAAGGATGGGTTGGTTCATAAGGAAACTCTGTCCTGATGGAAGATGATAAAAGGCTGCACAGCCATGAGGGCTTGTAGTTCCGATACCCTACGAGCTGAGGTAATAGCCAGAATGAAAGCGGTCTTCCAGGACAAATATTGCAAATCTGTTGAGGCAGCTGGCTCAAAAGGAGGCAAGGTCAGTTTTTCTAAAATGTAATTGAGATCCCAAGCAGGTATTGGTCGTTTCCTTGGGGGTTTTATATTCTTAGCCCTTCTGAGGAACTGTCTTAAGAGGGGGTGAGAGAATAAAGGTGGATCAGTGTTGTATTCTGCAGAAATGGTTGAGGCATGGATTTTGATGGAGGAGAATTAAAGTCCACTGCTTTAGCAGCTCAGCTAGACACTGTAATATTTGAGGTAAATTCAGTTTTCCAGGATTCTGGCCCTTTTTCTCATTCCAGGCACAAAACAGTTTCCATTTTGCGGAGTAAGCTACTCTAGTAGACAGCCTTCTGGCCTACAAAATGACATCCTGCACCTCCTTGGAGAGTAGGGTCTGTTGTGATGTTAAGGAATCTTCCATGCGGACACAAAGTGTTTTCAGCTGACTGTGAAGAGTTTTGAAGCTGTGCTGAGTCAGAAGAGGCATTAGAGGCAGGGTCCATGGTGGGGAATGCATCAGGCTTCTCAGGAGTGGGTACCAGTGTTGTCTTGGCCAGTCTGGCACAATGAGAATCATCTTTGGTCTGTCTGCTCTGGTTTTTAATAGAACTTTGGGCAGCAGAGGAAGAGGTGGGAAGGCATAAACTGTCATTGTTGTCCAAATGAAAGAGAGAGCGTCCACTCTCCAGGCCTTTGGATGAAAAATCCTTGAGCAGAATTTTGTCAATTGGTGATTTTTGTGGGAGGTAAAGAGATCTATGTCTGGCCTTCCCCATGCTTGAATTATCTCTGTAAAAACTTGTGGATGCAACTTCCATTCGTGTGGATCTGTCATATTTCTGCTTAGGTTGTCTGTCAGCGTGTTTTCCTTGCCTGGCAAGCACTGTGCTTGAAGTTCGATTTGTAAGTCCAGAGCCATGTTCCAAATTGACATGGCCAGCCTACATAGGGGGTATGAATGGGTTCCTCCCTGTTTATGTACCACATTACTGTGGCGTTGTCTGCCCTTATCAATAGTTGACCTGGATGCAGAAGGTCTTTGAAAGCTATAATAGCATTTATTACTGCTAGCATTTCCTTTTGATTGATGTGAAGGTGCTTTTCTTATTGGGACCATTTGCCCTGAATGCACCGATCTGTCATGTGCGCCCCCCAGGCGTAGTCTGAGGCGTCTGTTGTGATGACTTGATTTGCTTGAGGCTTGCTGAATGGGAGACCTGTGTTTGTTTCGCATGCTTGAGCCCACCACAGAAATTCCTTTTGAAGACATGGAATTAGTGGTATTATTGTTTCCACACTGTGGCTGTGTTGAGACCATAAGTTTTTCAGGTACCATTGAAGTTTCCTCATATGCAGCTTTGCACATGGGATTGGTAGGATGCAAGATGCCATGAATCCCAGAGCCTGCAGGATTTTCCTTGCAGTCAGCCTGGTGAAATTTGCTAGTGTTCTGAAGTATTGAGCTAGTTGCCCCTGCTTCTCTGGCGTGAGGTAGGCCATCTGGGTGTTTGTGTCCAAGTTGGCACCCAGGAAAATTATTTTCCGAGAGGGTATTAGGCTTGATTTCTTTTTCTTGACTGTGTATCCCAGAGAATTCAACAACATTAATTCATAACACAGATGTTTCAGAAGTATGTGCTTGCTGTCCGCTTGGATCAGGCAGTCGTCCAAATAGAGGTATATTTGTATCCCTTGAAGTCTGCAGTAGGCAATTACTGATGCCAGGCATTTCGTGAATACTCTGGGTGCAGTAGATAAGCCAATGGGCAATGCAGAGAATTGATAATGGGTTGAACCTGCACGAAATCTGAGGTATCTTCTGCAATTTTGTCTGACTGGGACATGCATGTATGCCTCCTTGAGGTCCAATGTTACCAGCCAAGACTTCTTGCCCAGCATGGGAAGAAGTTGCTGTAAAGTGAGCATCTTGAATTTTGATGCAGTAAAATGTGTTTAGGATGGATAGGTCCAAAATAGGTCTCCAATCTTTTCCCTTCCTTGGTACCAGGAATAGTCTGGAATAAAAACCTTGACCTTGTTCGTGAGTAGGTACCTCTTGAATAGCTTTCATGTCCATGAGATCTGAAATTTGTCTTTGTGCCTCTGCCCTTTGATTGTGTGGCAGGTTTGGCATGCCTCTCATTTTTGGAAGGGTGTGAAAATGGAATCTGTAGCCTCTGTTTATAATGTCCAGGATCCATTTGTCTTTTGTGACAATATGCCAATTTTTTGAAAATAATGCCAGTTTTCCGCCTAAGGGTGCTGCCATTTGAGCCTTGCTTGGCATGCAAAGGGGAAAGTCATTGGGCTTGCTTTCTGAATGGCTGTGAACTATCCTCACCACCTCTGTGTAGGAGATTGCCATTGTCTGCCTCTAAACGATCCTTGGGATTGCCCTCTGCCCCTCGGGCGCCTGTATCTACCTCTTTGGGGTCTGTCCGTGGCTGGAAAGGACCAATTTTTGGAAGGCCAATTTCTACTGAAACGTGGGGGTTGTACCTGTAGAAAATCTTTCACTGTTTGCATTGATTTAGCCTTTTCCTCCATTTTCTTTAATACCTCCTCAGCATTAGCACCAAATAATACATCATTTTGTAGAGGGGAATCTAGTAATTTAGCTTTGACATGATCTGGTAAAGTTTGTTCCTTGAGCCAGGCATGTCTACGTATGACTGATCCTGTAACAGCAGCTCTACATGAGGCCTCTAGAGCATCAAAACCACATTGCAAGGTATGTTTACCCACTTGTTCTGCACTATGCATCAAATCCTGCAACTCCTTCAAGTCTGGTTGTTCAGGTTGTGACATTTTACTTTTCAATTCTGATAACAGAAACTGTTGGTACTTTAGCATATGGAACTGGCGGTTTAATGCCCTCATGGTTAAGGTGGCCGAGGTATATACCTTTTATCCCCACCTTTCTAAGGATCTGGAATCTCTCTCGGAAGGTAATGGATTTTTAGCAGTGGAGGCCTTTAATCCCTTGGGGCCCTGTGAGATAGTTTCTGGGTCAGCCGCATGGCTTTTGTATAGAAATTGGTGTGAGTCAGGAACCCGGTAGTACCTGTCAGGCTTGACTGGGGCTGGAGGTAAAGAATCCAGGTTAAGGCAGGCCTCCGAGTACACATCATCTAGTATGTCCAAGACAGGAGGTATAGCCAGAGGCCCGTGCTGAGGTAGCAAGAGAAAATCCCTAAGCCTTTTCTTGGAATCCGAGTACTCTTGGCCTTCCCAGTGGAAGTGTTCCCTTAAGGTATGCAAGGTTTCCCCAAATTAGTAATCCTCTGGGGGGTGGGGATAGAGGGAATGGACTCCTCTGCATCAGAATCTTCAAAAGGGAAGAAAGAAAGTTCCTGTTCATCAGAGTGCTCTGATATAATGGAGGCCTGATCAGAGGAGGGGGATTCTTCCTCCACTCTGGGCCTTTTGTCCAGGGGGGGTTGAGAACCCCCGATAAGAGTAATTAAATCCTCAGCCATTTTAAGCATCTGTTTTTTAGGCATGGGGCCTGGAGATGGGCCCTGTGTATAGCTTGTCTCTTAGAATGCATGGCTGCTTTGGACATAGTGAAAGCCTTGATGGAAAAAGAAGAGGAAGGTCTGAAGACACCTTGAGAGGAGGCAGACCCGTCTACATTTTGAGATTCACCACCAACAGTGGCTTCGGTATCTGTAGTCGGGGTGTGGGCCGAGGAGCATGTGACTTCGGGCACAGAAAACACCGCCAATGAAGTGTCGTCGGTAGTCAGAGGTTGCTTAGGCGCCTCGCTGAGAACCGGACCACCTGTAGTCGGCTTTGGCGTGGTGTCGGTAGAGGCCGCGGACCTCGTGTGTCAGTCCTTATCTTTGCGCTTTTAAGACAAAACTGGAATCTGAGTATCCGACGACATAATATAGTTAAATTTTTTGCCAAAATAATGCTGGGCGAACTCCGCCCGACACTTAATGGTGCGTTTCTTAAATGTAGCACAAAAACGACAGACCGAGACGTCGTGGTCTGGGCCTAAACAAGGAATACAGAGGGAATGAAAATCCTTATGAGGTATTTGCTTCCCACACGAAATACAATTATTAACTTTGTCTGACATCCGTCTGAGGCAAGAAAAGTTTCCCCAATGGGGTACTTAGCTTTCAAGTAGACTTCGGTTGCAAAATTTTCGTAATTTCTGGAGCTGGCTGACTGGCACTTGCGAACTGCTTCTGCTTCGGGCACCGCGCAGCAAGAAAGACGGAAGAAAATGGCGTCAGCTGGTTCTTTTATACCCCCTGTTGCAATGACGTCAGGGAAGAAGCGATGACAACCGACGCCGGACCTAGACTTTGGAATTCGGCTGACCGAGGACCCACCTGACGGCAGGAGAACCCATCTGTTATGACTGCAGCTGTATGCACGATGAACATCTAGCATCTCTTTCTGGTTGATATGCAGGTGCACTTGATTTGGGCTCCATTCACCTTGAAAACATCTCCCTGCCAGATGTGCCCCCCCCCAAGCATAATCTGATGCATCTGTAGTCAGGGTTTGGTTGGCAGGGAATGGAATGAATGCCCGTCCCTTGTTTTGGTGACAGGCCTCTGCACACAATAGGAACTCTTGCTGCAGGCAAGGAATGATAGGAATCATTGTTTCCAGGCTGTGACCATGTTGACTACATAAGCTTTTTAGGTACCACTGAAGTTTCCTCATATGCAGTCTTGCATATGGAATTAGTAGAATGAAGGAAGGCCATGAACCCCAAGGCCTGCAGAGTTTGTCTTGCAGACAACTGGGTTTTTGTGGCCACTGGATTTGTTTTCTGGCATGAGGTAAGGCATCCGGGCAGTTTAATTCAAGCTTGCACCTAAGAATGTAATTATTTGAGAGGGTACCAGTTGTGATTTCTTTTAGTTTATGGTGCACCCTAGGCAAGTTAGAAGCCTTTTTACAAAAGCCAGACACTGCAGAAGAGTGTCCTTGTTTTCTGCCTGAATAAGACAATTGCCCAGATAAGGATAAATTTGAAAGTTTCTTTGTCTGCAAAATGCAATCACTGGTGCCAGGCACTTTGTGAAGACCATGGGCGCAGTAGTTAAGTCAAAGGGCAGTGCAGAGAACTGGTAATGCAAATAGCCTGCTTTGAAGCGGAGGTATCTTCTGCAAGATTCCCTGATTGGGATATGCAGATAATACTCTTAAGTCTAGAGTTACCAACCAGGCATCCTTGCCTAGCATAGGCAGTAAAGTACAGTTGTGTTTGTCTTTTGGCTTTTCCCGGTTAGGGGTCACCACAGCGGAACTCCGGTCCACTAATGATTAGCAGTTGTTTTTTTATGGTGTTGTGTTGCCAGTCCGACGCCAAACCTTCAACGAAAACACGCCCATTCAACGCATGACTTTCAAATGCCCACTCGACCGCGAGGAGGACATGCAGTCTCCACACAGAAGGCACTCCCAACCCAAGCAGAGAATCGAACGGAGA
>NC_056739.1:215184691-215207008 GCF_019279795.1 Protopterus annectens | reverse complement strand
AACTTCCCTTGGGACCTGAGAAATTGTTTCAGGGTCAGCAGTAGGGTTTTTAAAAAGGAATTTGCGGGAGTCAGGAACCCTGTAGTATCTGTCTGGCTTACTAGGAGCCGGAGGCAGGGAATCAGGAGTCATGCTGGATTCTGAGAAAACAATCAACAATGTCTAGAACAGGAGGTATAGCCAAAGGCCTATGCTGTGGAAGAAGAAAATCCCTAAGCCTCTTTTTAGATTCTAAAAAATTTTGACTCTCCCAATGAAAATGTTCCCTTAAGGTATGCAAAGTTTCTCCAAAAGAAAAATCTTCAGGAGGAGAAGCAGAAGGGATGGATTCTTCTGCATCAGTGTCCTCATACAGTGGAATAGATAATTCCTGATCAGAAGAGGAATCAGAAGAAATGGAAACCTGATCTGAAGATTCATAATCAGTGCCTTGCTGCCTAGGCCTCTTAGCAGGAGATGGTTGGGAACCCCTGATCAAGGTAATTAAATCCTCAGTCATTTTGATAATTTGTTTTTTAGGCATAGGGGCCTGTGCACGTGGCCCAAGCGCCGTTTTTTAGACAAAGAAGTTGATTTTGGCCTAGGTTTTAAAGATGGCATCGGTTTAATATACAAATCTTTAGGCCTTGAAACACCCTCAGAAGCCAGTGCCTGCTCAGCAGCTCCGGACCAATCTAAGGTAGAGACATCCGCGGGTTCAATACTTAGTGTCTCACAGCATACCGGACTCCGAATGGGTCTCAGTAGAGGCCTGCGAATCAAAAGTAGTGGGTATCAGGGGCTGCGAAAGCGCCTGAGTACCAGCAAACTGGCGACTGACTTAAGAGAAGCTTCGTCGGTTTTGGACCTCGGTCTGTCTCTGTCTTTCTTTGCGTTTTTTGTGTATTACGGTAGTCGGATTGCTAACCAACGACATTTCTGGATAGTTAAATTTTGAGCCAAAATATTTAGATGCAAAAATATACAGACGCTTAATAGTGCGTTGGTTGAATTTAGCACAAAACCGACAGCAAGGCACTTTGTGGTCAGAGCCTAGGCAAGGAATATAGTACAAATGAAAATCCTTGAGGTATTTGCTTCCCACAAGTAATGCAATTATTAACTTTTACTGACATCGCTAGAGAGCAAGAAAAAGGTTCCCCAACGGGGTACTTAGCTTTAGGTTGAAGACTTCGGTTCTGAAACTCGAAAACGAACATTTCAAGAGTCGACCCAACCGGCACTTGCTAACTGCTTTTGCTACGGGCACCGCTCGACAAGAAAGACGGATGAAAATGGAGTCGGCTGCATGTTTTATACCCCTGACAACCTGACGTCATGGAAGAAGGGACAGCAAACGATGCAGGACCCAGACTTTGTTAATCAGGCCGACTGAGGGCAACCTGCCAACAGATTACCCAAATGTAATGACTGCAACAGTGAAACACGAAGAACATCACAGCCTATGTGGCACAGTGAATCACAGTAGACTACTAAGATTAATGTGAAGATTTTCATAACTAGTCAACTACAGAACCTTACCTTGAGACAAAAGCAAAGAACAAAATGGCAAAGATCAGTAAGGGTCATCATCAAATGTTGAAGTTTGCCAACTGCAATGGTAGCAGCACTTAAATCTGTATTACAAAATGTTTTGGAGCCCACGTTTCTCTAACTGCTGTCCTTCTTCCATTAATACTCCCTAGTTTTCTCAATAACTTAAAACTTACTTCTCATCTTTTAAGCTACTTTATCACTTAAGAGTAGTTTTAAGAGCCACTTTAAACCATCAAAACTGCATGTACAGAAACAAGAAAAAAAACTGCATGTACAGAAACAAGAATTACTATCATTAGAAACCTTATGCTGAGTGTACTACTGTTACTTAAAATGGTAGGAAGATTTTTTTTTCCTACAAAAAAAATTTAAAAATGCCAAACAAAATGGTATTCCAAATCCCCATCAAAGAGCAATTAAAAAATATCAATTAAAAGTATTAAACCAAAACCACTAATTTAGGAGACCCACAATAAAACAATTTACAGGATTAAAAAAAACACCACAGCTACCAGGAACATTAAAAAAATGTAAACTCTGCCAGTATTTAAACGCACTTATTTCAAAGAACAGTTATAGCTTACACTTCAAATAAAAAAAATTAAAGATATTTACCCCATTACGTTCATAACATACACTCCCTGTTAGATTCTGACCTGGGGAAGAAGGTGACTTACTCTCAGGGGTATGAAGAACAGCACACACAACCTACCAAATTAAAAACAAAATACAAGCAAATCAATGACTGCCAACTTATAGGCCAACTGTCATCTCTAAGCAAGCACAACACAGTAAACTATTTTAACCATTACACAATGCAATCAGAATCCATTACATTAGCACTCATGCAAATATCAGTCTTGACAAAATACATTATATAACCAAGTATTTTATTTCTAGCTACATCTCAAAGCTTAGAGGCAAACTACTTGCCACCCTAACATGAGTAAGATGCATTCAGTAAATCAGAAAAGTGTTCCATCACAGTTTACTCATCTTCGGCACCATGGCAAGTGGCGCCTCCAGCACAGTCATCGTACTTTATTAGTCCCAGTTATACATTGCAAAGTTTAAAGTAAAATTGCTCGTAAAGAATAAAATTGTCCTGTGTGACACACCAATATCTTCACTGAACTTTACTCTTGGTCATGTCAACACAGCAATTGCATCCACAGACTTTAATGGATGCATTACAATGCATGCGCAGGTCTTTATCCATTTAAGTACATGTACACAATACCACAACTGACGTCAGCAAAGAATTCAGTAAAATTATGTGGCCATACTCCTAATTAAAAGTTAAAGCTTTTTATTAAGAAACCTCCCATACAAGTTTAAGATGGGGAAGGAAACAGTGGCACTTCAGAGTTTCCTGATGTATACTAAAACTGCAATGGAACACAAACTTTCATCACAATGTTTAATACACACATCTTCAGAATATAAGAATAAAACATCCATGCACCAAATAATCTGTTTTTAATTACAAACTACATACACCATCTTTTAAAAACCTTTAAAGTCTGATTACACAGATATGAAAAACTGTAAACAAATACTAACTTGACCAGTGATTCGCTCTTCAGGTAATATTTCATGTTTTATCTTCACCAATTTAATTGCAATGGGTTTTCCAGTCCTCCTGTCGGATGACATTTCAAATTCGACATCATCTGGAGGTTAAAATGCAAAATGTTCTAGGATTTATTTCTATTCTGAAACTAGATCATCTCAGTAGCAAAATAAAAACCTGCAGGTCTAGGAATTCCTTGACACCAGCTTAGAAAACACTTAGATACTTTCATAATACAAAAGTACTTTAGACTCGCTTACTGAAAAGCACATGAAATGAGTAGTTGATCTTATCTAATCGCAGCTTTCCTTTCTCCTGTGTGCTCTTCAATATACTAGAAGGGTTTTCTATACAAAATTCAGCAAAGATTTTAATAAAGGATGACACTATGTTACCTGGTACAACTGACAAACCAAAGCTGTGCTAATGATCTATTACTTCATCTTACGTTTACCATGCACAGGTCACTATCTACAGGTAATGACCAGGTAAATACTCCAGTCTACATCTAGAAGAATCTTGTAAAATTTTCATTCCCACGAACCACTTACAGAATACATGATTTACTTTCTACTGAAGCCAAAACAGCTCAGAGTAAAAGTTCACATTCTCTTTGTCAAATACATATTCTTACTCTTCATAGCCAATATAAAAAAGCCACGCAGCCCAAAATGAACTATGAAACTGCTGACTTTCAACTCTCCCACTGGTGACAATTACCATGTTTCAATCTCTAAGGCAGGATGGCAACCCAACTGGAAGTGAATCTTCCAAACAAATGAACCCAAGATGCACCTCCTCTAGCCTAGCATCTTTTAGCTGTTCTTCCAAAAGCCTCAAGCTCACTACCTATATTAGAAAGCACCATCTTGAAGCACTCCAGCCAAAGGGGAAGTAAAACACTTTGAAATGCTCATAGGAGCATGGCAACCACAATCATATCACCATTTTCCTGCATTCAGAGTCTCTCTTCTGCAACTGCACTGTACTATAACTAGCAAAAAGAGCTGCCAAATTGTGCACTAAACTTTAGTAAAGCCTCTATTATAAAAAGTGAAGTAAGCTGAATCACGAGTTTAACTATTCCTTTTTGACAAGTCAGCAATTATAGCACAGCTTAGGTTGTGGAACAACTTGCATGTAAGCATACATTACAGAAAAAAACAGTTGTGTACACTTACCACAAATGTAGATGTTAGAGTGGACGCACTGTTGCAGTCATCACACTTTGGTGTTTAGGCTGACTTAGGGCTACCTGCAGGCAGATAACCAGAGTCTTCAGATTTCTGCATCAGATACAGTCGCCTCTTCCATGGCTTCAGGAGTATAAAACATGCAGCAGACACCATTACATCAGTTTTTCTTGCCCCACATGTCAGGAGCCCCCAAAATAGGATGCAATTACATGGTGTGGAACACCTCCAGTAGAAAGTAAATACCATAGCCATAAGATACGGGCAAAAAGAGGATAGGTAGAAAGTCTAGAAAAGTCAAGGGGCTGGAGGGAGGGTAACCAAGACTGCAACAGTGAATACACGTGAACATCTACATTTATGGTAAATGTACACAACTATTATGTTCTTCGCGTTTCACTGTTGCAGTCATCACACTTGGGTTGATTCCCAGAGCTGAGTAAGGGTGGAGGCAGTCAAGAAATATTAGGGCTGACTAGTAGGCCTTGTAAGACTGCTGTGGCAAATCCAGTTCTGGATTTAGAAAGGACAGGTAAGTGGCAATGCTTGGTGAAGCTGTGTACATAACTCCAGGTTGCAGCTTCCAGGATGGCCCTGGTATGGACACCCCTGAGAAATGCTGTAGAAGTTGAGGTAGCCCCAGTGGAATGAGATCTGATCCCCTGTGGGGGTAGGTTTTTCCATGGTGTTAGTAGCAGAAATCGATCCAGTGTGCTATCCATTTGGAAATGGCTTGCTTTGAAATGGTCTTGCCCTCTGCCCTGTAGGAAAGCTGACTAGCAGCTTATCAGATTTTCTGAAAGGCTTAGTCCTCTCAAAGTAGAACCTGAGCTGTCTGTGCATGTCCAAGGAGTGCAGGATCCTTCCTTTATTCTAAGGGTCAGGGAAAAATGTTGGTAAATGGATTGATTGGTTTAAGGCCACACTTGATGCCACCTTGGGCATAAATGATGGGTTAGTCCTGATGGAGACCCTGTCAGCCTGGAAAATAATGAAGGGTTCCACAGCCATTAGTGCCTGTAGCTCAGACACTCGTCTTGCTGAAGTGATGGCTAGAAGTAAGGCCGTTTTCAATGAGACGAATTTTAACTCTGCTTTAGAAGCAGGTTCAAAAGGGGGAAGCGTGAGCTTCTCTAGTACAAAGAAAAAGGTCCCAGGGCAGGGGTGGGAGCTCTCCTCGGGAGTCTTAAATTGTTAGCTCCTCTCAGGATCCGTTTGATCAGAGGGTGAGAAAAAAGTGAGGTGGCTCCGTACTGTAATAAGCTAAGATGGCAGAGGCATGAATCTTAACTGATGCGAAGGAAGGCCTTTGTGGAGAAGCTCTGCTAGGTAATCTAGAATTTGAGGTGAGGAGGGCATGGCTGTGTACTTTCCTAGAGACTGGCTCCAAGAACGCATCTTTTCCACTTTTCTGAATAGGATTTCCTAGTACTAGGCTTTCTGGCCTCAAGGACGACATCCAGCACCTGTTAGCTTAGGGTTGCTGGTGTTGCGTTCAGGGAAGAAGCCAGGCTGCAAGGTTCAGTGTTTGCAGCTGAGGATGCAAAATCTGTCCGTCTCTCCTGCTGGGACAGCAGGAAGGGGGTCTGATGTCAGCACCAGGGTGACACTGCAGTCAGACTGCACAGGATTGGGTACCAGTGCAAGCGTGGCCAATCTGGTGCGATAAGGATTGTCCTTTGTCTGCCCTGCTTGATCTTGAGTAGTACTTTTGAGAGGAGGAGTAGAGACGGAAAGGCATAAACGGATAGATTTTCCCATGTAAAGGATAGGGCATCCACTCGCCATGCTTGCCTGTGGGGATTTCTGGTGCAACGTTTGCTCAACTGATGGTTTTGGGGGGAGGCAAAGAGGTCCACCTCTGGTGTCCCCCCATCTGTTTATTAGAAGTCTGAATGAGTTTGGTTCCAGTTTCCACTCGTGTGGGTCCAGTTGCTTTCTGTTTAAGTAGTCTGCCAGTGTATTTTGTTTGCCTGTCAGGAACTGAGCTTGCAGGTGCACTTGGTTGCTCAGGGATGTGTTCCACAGGGCCATGGCTAACCTGCAAAGTGGGTAGGAATGAGTTCCCCCTGCTTGTTTATGTACCACATTAACTGTGGTGCTGTCTGTCTTTATCAAGAGTTGTCCTAGAAGGAAAATGTATTTGAAGGCTGTCAGAGCATTCTGTACAGCTAACATTTCTTTGACGGGTATGCAGGTGAATTTATCCTGGGCTCTATTTGGCTTGAATGCATTTGCCTGCCATGTGAGCCCCCCATGCATAGTTTGATGTGCCTGACAGGGTTTGGGCGGTGAAGGGTTGAGGGAAAGGAAGTCCCTTGTTGTGGTTGCAAGCCTCTGCCCACCAAAGGAACTCTGCCCTTGGACAAAGAATAATAGGAATCTGTGTTTCCAAGTCCTGAGACAGTTGACACAAGAGACTAAAGTACCACTGAAGTTTCCTCATATGCAGTCCTGCATATGAAATTAGTATAATGCATGAGACCATGAAACCAAGGGCTTGCAGTATTTGTCTTGCAGACAGCTGGGTCTTGGAGGCCATTAGTTTGAAGTATTTTGTCAAATGAACCTGCTTTTCTGGAGTGAGGAATGCCATCTGGGAAGTTGTGTGCAATCTTGCTCCCAGGAATACAATCTTTTGGCTGGGCACCAGATGTGATTTCTTTTTGTTGATGGTGTACCCCAGAGAAATTAAAAGTCTCTTTACGAATGCCAGATGCTGAAGTAGCAATTCCTGACTATTTGCCTGAAATCAGGCCATCGTCCAAGTATGGGTAAATTTGGATATTTCTCTGCCTGCAGCAAAACAATGGCTGGAGCCAGGCACGTTGTGAATACCCTGGGCACAGTAGATAAGCCAAAGGGAAGTGCAGAGAACTGATGATGCATAGAGCCTGCCCTGAAACGTAGATATTTCCTGCAAGATTCCCTTGTAGGGATGTGCAGATAAGCTTCTTTTAAGTCTAGGGTGACTAGCCAAGAGTCCTTGGCTAGCATAGGAAGCAGCGGATGTAGTGTAAGCCTTTTGAATTTTGGGACCACCCGGGAGGTAAGAATGGACAGATCCAAGATAGGGTGCCATGAGCTCTCTTTTCATGGAACCAAGAACAGTCTGGAATAGAAACCCTGTCCCCTTTGCTCTACTGTAAAAGACTGAATAAGAATAACCCCGATACTGAGAAGAGAAAGTACGTACTTTTGAGCCTCTGCCCACTGGTTTGGAGCAAGGTCTGGCACTCTGCTTGGGGTTGGCAGTGAGTGGAAATAGAATCTGTATCCCTGGGATACAATGCTTAGGACCTATTGGTCCTGGGTAATGGGCATCCCATTTTTTAGCATGCAGGGCGAGTTTTCCTCCTAGGGGTGCAAGTACTTGGGCATGGCTGGGAAGAGTGAAAGACAAGTAATTGTGAACTTTTTTCCATAAGGGGGTGGCTTACCACTCTCTGTTTTAGAGGTGGGAGCACTCTATTGCTTAGATCTCAGCATACCCTCAAACTGTAGTCTCGGTGGTCTGTTGCCCCTGGGTTTGGACTGCGAAGAGCTGGGAGGGATTGGAAAGGACCAGTTTTTAAAAGGCCAATGCCTACTGAATCCAGGTGGCTGTACCTGTAAGAAATCTAACAGTTTGCATAGATATAGCTTTTTCCTCCATCTTAAGAACTTCTGCTTTTGTGCTAAACAAGTGTTCCTGGTTCAATAGAGCATCTAACAATTTTGCTTTGACATGGTCTGGCAGGGTTTGTTCCCTCAGCCAAGCATGCCTTCTCAGTACAGACCAAGTGACAGCAGCCCTGCAAGATGCTTCTAAGGCATCAAAACCACCCTGCAAAGTATGTTTACCAACTTGGTTTGCAGAATGCATTACCTCTTGTAACTCTATTCTCTGCACAATCTGGAAGCAACATTTTCAGTTTAATTAGTTCCATGATCTACTTCAACATGTAAAATTGGCAATTTAAAGCCCTTATGGCAAGAGTTGCAGAGGTGTATACCTTCTTACCCCATCTATCTAAAGCTCTAGAATCCCTGTCCAAAAGGGTAGGGTTTTCAGCTGTAGTGACCTTAATACCTTTAGGTCCCTGGGAAATGGTCTCTGGATCCACAGTGAGATTCTTAGAGAAATTTGTGAGTAAAATACTCTGTAGTACCAGTCAGGCTTTCTAGGAGCTGCTGGTAAAGAATCAGGTGTAAGACTGGATCCCATGAAGACATATACAATATCCAGGACAGGGGGTATAGCTATAGGCCTGTACTAAGGCAAGTCTAAAAATTCTCTGAGTCTCTTTTTGGACTTTGGGTAGTCCTGGTATTCCCAGCGGAAATGCTCCCTTAAGGTATGCAAGGTTTCACCAAAAGAAAAGTCCTCTGGAGGGGAGGCAGAGGAAATGGAATCCTCTGTATTTGAATCTCCATAGGTAGATAAGGGAATGTTCTGGTAATCAGAGGGATCAAGAGTCACTGTACTCGTGGTCTGTAGAATCAGAAGGAAAATCAATCCTTTTGTCTTATAGAGGGTGAAGGCTGGCTTCCCCTAATTAAATTTACAAGGTCATCAACCATTCTAAGCATTTGTTTCAGTGGCAAGGGAGCTTGAGCATGCACTTTGGTCTGTTTTCTAGGCGTAGTGCGAACTCTGGCCTGAGAAAGTCAGTAGTTTTAGTCAAAAATGGAGATGTCGGATGAAATACAAACATCGGAAGGTTGGAATACACCCTCAGAAGCCGGTGCCTGCACAGCGGCTCCAAACCCATCCAAGGTAGAGACATCCGCATGTTCCAAAGTCGAAGAAGCAACTCAGCCGAATGGGTGTCAGCAGAGGCCTGCGAATCTGTAGAAGAGGGTATCAGGGCCTGCAAAGGCACCTCACCGAGTACCAGCCTATACGGTCTGTCCCTGTCTTTATCCTTACGTTTTTTCAGAAGGTCGGTAGTCTGACGGCTTATTGAAGTCATTTTGGAATACAGAGAACGAAAGAATTTAGCGACAAAAATAGCCAGACAACGAATAGTTCGGGAGTTGAACAAGGCACAAAACCAACAGCAAGGAATGTTGTGGTTTAGTGCTAAATAGGTGACGCTGTAAGAATGAAAATCTGAGGTATTTGCTTTCTACAGGCAAGACAATTAACTTTTTCTGATATCAGTTAGAGCAAGAAAAAGGGATCTCCAACAGGGCACTTGCCTTTTAGACTACTTCAGGTCTGAAACTCGAAAATTTTAGGAGGCGGCCGACCGGCACTTGCGAACTGCTTCTGCTTTGGACAATGCACAGCAAGAAAAGATGTAATGGCATTGGGTGAATGCTTTATATCCCTGACATCATGGAAGAGGCGACTGCATCAGACGCAGAAATCCCAAGACTCTGGTATTCGAGCCGACTGAGGTCTACCTGCAGGCAGATAACCCAAGTGCGATGACTGCAGCAGTAAAACAAGAACATCTGTAGAAAACTTACAAGGTAGCATTTAATCAAGATCTTCAAGGTGTTGCTGTCACGCTACCAAGTGCCAATGTCCAAGGGAGAACACAAGCTGGTTCCCATTCACTGGAGCTTCTACAAACATTAAAAAGGCAAATGGTGAAAATCTTAAGGGCTACGGAAAGATCAAAGGAAGAAACTTTTCACACGTGGATATTTGCCAGGATATCATTCAAATTTCAAGGGGCAAACAGTCCATCGCATGCATCAGACATAATGCATCTTGAGAACAAAAGTTAAGGGATATGCTGGTTATAAACATCTACCAAAGGCCTTTTGTTAACTACTGTTCTAGGCAGACTACCTGTCCCACATTTGAGCCACTATTGTCTAAAAAAACTGTCAAGTTTTCCTCCAACCAAATGTGAAACGAGCCTAGGAATTAACAATTGTCAGTACATGCAAAATGCAGTACAAGTCTGAAAGGTGAAAAGATAATACTCTGTAGCCTGCATTTAAGTCTTGAGTTTTATATGCTAATTGAAAACTAAAGTAGAATTTGGGAAAAACTTCTCAACTGAAAAGCAGCTTTTTGCTACACATTTTTCCCAGCTGAAGTTTTTTTTTTTTTTTTTTTGGTATACATATTCAGTATGCTTAATCATGGTAATAACCATCACAAGCTCGGTACTGTGAACAAGTTAAAGGAACAAAAGAATTACAAGCTGTATGTCTTTATTCCATTCATGTTGATGGTATTTGAAAGTACAACCAACTGCTACAGCTATGATTAACACATCACAATCGGTACTCTTTGCATTGAGTGAAGCTCCTCTCAACTGTTCTAATAAACTTAAAGTAGGATAAAATTCAGGAGCAGAGCATTTAACAGAACTTGAGAACACAGAGATAAGGGCATTATTCTTATATTCACAGGAAACACATGGTCAACAGTTGTAAGTCAAAGTGCAGAAGAGTACACCTTTATTTTGCCATATCCATTCAGGACCTTGCTTATATACATCACCAAGGGGCATGCTGAGCTCTAGAATAAGCTTGGAGTCCCTGGCAGCACACGTGTAACTACCATAAATAGGCACTTTTGTATGACTACTTAAAAGACTCTTTAACCAAAGTTGACCGTTCTAAGGCAGTGAGTCTGTTCAGAGAGACAGCATATTAAATGTCCAAAAATGCAAAGGCACTGTTGTGCTTTTTTAGGTTTAAAGAGTTACAGATGCCTTTTGTTGTACTCTGGCTCATCTAGAGAGCACAATGATCCCTTTAAATTCATCGAGTCAAATTAAATTTTTTTTGTAAGCAGTCTTGTATATCATATAGCTTAGGAGGATAGACAGTTGAGCAGGATAAATCCTCATCCATCCAACTTGGGAGTCTCAGAAGTCAGAATGGTAATTCTCTCTAACGTGAAGAGCCATGTGCATGGCCAAAACCTTGTCTGTGCCCTAATCAAATAACTGGTGACCACATTCTTCTAGGAAAAACTGAGCATCAGAAGTGCAATACAAACATCTAGCAAAAAGAAAAAAGTACTGCACAATGCTAGCCAGAAGGGAAAAAAAAACTTCAGAGGTGAACCCTCTGCATCACCCTCCATAGGAAATGTTGGTATGCCTTGAGGGGAGCAACCCTTTGAAGGTGAAAACTAAAAACTAAAGCTGTGCATCCATCACAAAGGCCTGGCTTGCAGACAATGATCAGTTCACCGGAAGTCTGGGTCATACTAGCCTAGGTCCCACTGTCTGCCTCAAAGTGTCAGGACAGAAGGGGTGCAAAAGGTCAGAAGCCACAGGATCAGGGGCAGAAGAGAGCACCTCCAAGTGAATGTTCCACTCCCCTCCGGTGTCTTCCTGCTGAGTCCCTAATTATCTTAAGCCTTTCCCCCTTCCTAAGCCTTATTTTGGAGGGGAATTTTTTTCCCTAACCTTAGGGGGTCCCACTCTCCCAAGTGTGTCAAATGGAATATTTACAGTAATGTTATGCTCAATGAAGGCCTTTAGATTGCTAGACTTCCTCTAGAGAGAGAGAGAGAGAGAGAGAGAGAGAGTGTGTGTGTGTGTGTGTGTGTGTGTGTGTGTGTGTGTGTGTGTGTGTGTGTGTGTGTGGGGGTGTGTGTGTGTGTGTGTGTGGGGGGTGGGGTGGGGTGTGGGGGTGTGTGTGTGTGTGTGTGTGTGTGTGTGTGTGTGTGTGTGCGCGTGTGTTAAACTGTTGCAGTCCTTGCAAGATGAGATACTACAGTTCTCCCCTCAAACGGCAAAACAGAAAAAAAAGCAATGCATATTGGAAATTACTTGGAATACATCTTCCACAGGCCCATATCACTTATTACTGAGAATGTCACAGCCCTTGGAACAAAGTGATCCATCAACTCCAATTTCAAAGTGAGACACTGAATAAAACAGTATTGCATCACCAGAGAGAGACTCATCTTCTTAAAGGTCACTCAGAATGGACAGACTGACGGTTTCCCAAGAAAGTTATGTACGGATAATAACTATGCATCTGTATTGTCCATTTTCATTCAATGGATATTTGATCAGACTCTGCCGCTTTTCTTCCAGACTCTGGATCGGACTCTCAAGCTCCTCCCTGACCCATAATGCCCCCACTACTACTTTACCTCGGAGAGAGTTTACCATCACTATAATCCACCCAACAGAGGATGTATAACAAGAGACACAACCACAAGGGCTCAAACAAGAACAGTGATTCCAAAACACATACCATCAAGTCAATCCTAAAGAGAAGGTGAGGGGGTATGGAGGGAGGGAAGCTGAATAAAATGGATAACAGATTCAGTTATGGTGAATACACAGCTTTTATATCTGATGTCAATTTGATTAATTTCTTGACAGATGGGACAGAGTCCCCACCTATGATAACCCTGGGGAGCCCTCATGGAAGGATACTCCCTGGTACTGCAGAACCAAAGGCAGCCCTGGAGATATCCAACTTGTAATAAATAAAAGCAGGAGCACTGGACAAAGTGGCTGCAACACAAACATCAAGGGAAGCTCTAACCCAGAAAGCATCAGCTGTGGCCATAGATATAAGTAGAGCATGCTTTCAGACATCTTGTTAAAGGTAAACCTTTCAGGGAATAAATATAAAACAATCTGAAATAAATTTAGCTAGGGTGACTTTAGAAACATGCTTTTCCTATTTGTTACACGCAAAGGAAACCGAGCTGGTCAGTTTTCAGGAACTCTTTCTATGGAGATAAAAATGAAGCCATATATGTACATCCAAAACTTGAAGCATGTATTCTCCTTTATTGGACAATTATGGCAAGACTGGCAAATTTATGACCAAAATGTTAGTTTCAGAAGCAATCTTTGGTAGGAAACAGATTATGCAAAGTGACTACCTTTACGGAAAATCAAATGAAGCTGTTGAAGAGTGCTTGAAGTTCAGAAACTTGACTGGCGGAAGGGATAGCCACAAGGAAGACTTATCCCAATAAAGAAATTTGAGGTCAAATTTAGCTGAAGGCTCAAAGGGAGGCTGAACCAAGCTTTGTTAACAACTTGAGTTCCCAAGGTGGAGTAGGATCTTTAATTGGAGGTCCAAGTAGAAAAGTGGCTTCAGGAATGCTTCACCTAGTCTTGTTGAAGGAAGAGAATTATCTCTAAGTATGATATTAGAGATGGCTTCTAGATGAACTTCTATGGTGGAAAAACTAGCACCTTCTTAAAAAAATAAAATGCCAGGAATCCAAGAGCAGGAATGGGAGCAGTAAAGGGATCCAACGGTCTCTGCTGTGCCCAGACGGAGGATCTTTTCTATTTACTCTTTATAGTTTCCTGATTGCAGACTTCTGAGAAGACATTAGGTGAACTGAATAAAGCCTGGACCGTCTAGCCATAGCAGGAATTGCAGAAACCACACAGTCAAAGTGAGGCCTGGAATGTCTGGCTGACTCATGCCCGAGGGATGAGAAACCAGACCTGGACTGGGGTCCAGTGTCCCAGGAAGACAGAGAAATTAATAACACATGAAGGGAAACCAAACTTGCAAATGACAGGAAGGGGACCGTAGTGCTTTCTGAAGAAATTGGGGAATTAGAGGTAGGGGAGGGTAAACATACAGGAGACTGGAGGGACAAACAAGCTAGAGCAACTCTTAGTGATTCCCCTGAAGGTGGATTAGGACAAGAAACGTGCTGCATTTGGTTTTGAGGGGTGAGCCAAAGAGATCGCAGCAAGGCTAAAGTACAGTTTTGTACCTACCATAAATGTAGATGTCCGAACTGGATAGCATCTGCAGTCATAACAACTGGGTTGTCCTGTCGTCAGGCAGCCCTTCAGTCGGCCGGATTCCAAAGTCCGGGTCCGGCTTCGGCTGATGTCGCACTTCACCCGACGTCATCTCTGTTGGTCTTCGGGTATAAAAGCATCAGCCGACGCCATTTTCCTCAGTGTTTCTTGCCCCAGATGCCAGTAGCCCTCTTGAAGGCTAAAATTTGGATAGATGCCAATGTTTCCAAAAGATAGAGGTAAACACAAAAATAAGCATGTATGTACATATATACAAACAAATACACCATAAAGACTCCCCACCAGCTAGCTATTAGGAGGGTAAACACCCTAGGAGTACCACAGAGGGGAAGGAGGGAGGGTAATCCTGACTGCAGATGCTATCCAGTTCGACATCTACATTTATGGTAGGTACAAAACTGTACTATGTCCTTCATGGATGCATCTGCAGTCATAACAACTGGGTAGAATACCATAGCCAACTAGGGAGGAGGATAAAACTAGATTATGGTGTGTTTAGGATCCCTTGCAGTACAGCAGTGGCAAACCCTGCTCGGGATCTGGAATATAGAGGCAAATTATAATGCTTGGCAAATGTATGCACGGAGGTCCAAGTAGCCGCCTCAATAATGTCTTTGGTTGCCACTCCTCGTAAGAAGGCTGTGGTAGTGGCTGTTGCCCTTGTAGAATGAGGTCTTATGTTCTGTGGAATTGGTTTTCCATGGAAGGAGTAACAGAATCGTATGCAATTTCCTATCCATTTGGAGATTGTCTGTTTGGAAATAGCTTTTCCTTCCCTTCCTGTTGCATAGGCTACAAAAAGTTGGTCAGTCTTTCTGCTATTTTTTGTTCTGTCCAAGTAGTAGCGTAGCTGTCTATGTACATCCAAGGTATGCAGTATTCTTTCCCCTCTGTTTTGTGGGTTGGGAAAGAAGGTGGGTAGGTGGATTGCCTGGTTTAAAGACACTCTGGATACCACCTTAGGCATAAATGTAGGATTAGTCCTCATGGACACTATCTAGGTGGAAGATTAGGAAGGGTTGCACTGCCATTAAGGCCTGTAGTTCTGAAACCCTCCTTGCTGAAGTAATTGCCAGTAGGAAAGCAGTTTTCCATGACAGGTGTTGTAGGTCTGCTGTTGCTGCTGGTTCAAAGGGTGATAGTGTCAACTTTTCTAGCACAAAGTTTAAGTCCCAAGCTGGCAAAGGTGGTTTCCTTGGAGGTTTTACATTCTTGATTCCTCTGAGGAACTGCCTGAGCAAAGGGTGAAAAACAGGTGGATCAAAGCTGTATTCTGCTGAAATAGCTGATGCATGTATCTTGATGGAGGAGTAGGACAAGCCTGAATGAAGATGTTCGGCCAGATACTCTAGAATGTTAGGCATATCTATGTTTGACACATCTTTTCCTCTTTCAGTACTCCAAATGACAAACCTTTTCCATTTTCCAGCATAGTTCCTTCTTGTTGAAGGTCTGCGTGCTTCAAGAATAATGTCTTTAACTCTTTGGGAAAGTTCTGGGTTAGCTGTTGCTATGTGATGTTCCATGCAGTCAGTTGCAACGTTTTTAGGTTTGGATGTATGATGCTGTAGTTGTTCTGAGTTAGCATCAAAGGCATCAGGGGTATTGGCCACATATTGTTCTGAGACATGCTCCTCAGCAGTGGGTACCAGTGTTGTCTTGGCCAGTTTGGAGCTATCAGGATTATCCTTGGACGTTCTTCCTTGATTTTTAGTAATACTTTGTGTATCAAGGGAAGAGGTGGGAATGCATATGCTGTCAGGCCTTTCCAGCTGAAGGAGAGCGAATCCACTTTCCTTGTGCAGAATTTTTTGAGCTGGTGATTGAGAGGTGATGCAAATAGATCTATCTGAGGCATTCCCCATTTCTTTGAGATGGTCTTGAAAATGTCCGGGTGCAGTTTCCATTCGTGGGCATCCGATGTGGTTCTGCTTAATATGTCTGCTAGAATATTTTCTTTTCCCGGTACAAAAATTGCCTGTAACTGGATGTTGTAGCTGAGTGCCATGTTCCACAGCTCCAAAGTCAGTCTGCATAGGGGGTATGAATGAGTGCCTCCCTGCTTGTTGATGTACCACATGACTGTGGTGTTGTCTGTCCTTATCATCAACTGTCCCTCTGAGAAATGGTCTGAACCTTTGGATTGCCAGTTTTACTGCCAGCATTTCTTTTAGGTTGATGTGCAGGTGAAGTTGATCCTGTGTCCACAATCCTTGCACGCATTTGTCCAGCATGTGGGCCCCCCATCCTAGGTCTGAAGCGTCTGTTGTGATGGTCTGGCTTGCTTGACATCTGCGAAAGGGTAGGCCTGGGTTTGTCTGGCATGCCTGAGCCCACCATAGGAACTCCTGTTTTAAGCATGGAATTAGTGGGATTTCTGTTTCTAGGCTGTGACTGTGTTGGGACCATAAATTCTTTAGGTACCACTGTAGTTTTCTCATATGTAGTCTGGCAAGTGGGACCAGGATTATGCATGATGCCATGAAGCCCAAGGCCTGCAGTACTTTTCTTGCTGTTAACTTGTTCAGCTTTGTTAGTGCCAAGAAGTAAAGAGGGAGTTCTTTTTGTTTTTCTGCAGTTAGGAATGCCATTTGTTTTACTGTGTCCAATTCAGCCCAAGAATGTCCTTGTTTGGGATGGTATCAGCCTTGACTTTTGCAGATTGACTGTGTATCCCAGTGCTTGTAGCAAGTAAATGAGCCTTTGTAAATCTGTTGTCAGCTTGCTTTTGTTGTCCCCTTGTAGCAGGCAGGCGAGGAGGTATGGGTAAATTTGTATTCCCTGTAGTCTGCAATGGGCAGTACTGATGCCAGGCATTTTGTGAATACTCTGGGCGCAGTAGATAAGCCAAAGGGCAATGCTGAGAATTGATAGTGCTCTGATCCTGCAAGAAATCTGAGGTATCTTCTGCAGATTGGTCGAATGGGGACGTGCAGGTATGCCTCCTTGAGATCTAGAGTTACCAGCCAACACTCCTTGCCCAGCATGGGAAGAAGTTGCTGTAGGGTCAGCATTTTGAATTTTGGGACAATGATGTATGTATTTAAGGCGGACAGGTCGAGAATTGGTCTCCAAGTTTTTTCCTTTCTTGGAACTAGGAATAGCCTTGAGTAGAACCCCTTTCCTTGCTCTGCAGTTGGCACTTTTTCCACAGCTCTCATGCTTGCTAACTGCATTATCTGTTGTAGAGCCTCTGTTTTTTGATTTGGAGGTAGATTTGGCATTCCTCTTTTGATTGGTAAAGTGTGGAAGTGGAACCGGTATCCTTGATCTATGGTTTGTAAAATCCACTTGTCTTTTGTTATATAATGCCAGTTTTTTGAAAATAAGGTTAACTTTCCGCCTAGAGGAGCTGCTATTTGTTCCCTGGTAGGCGGATTTAGGATTAAGTCACTGTGGTTGTGTTGATGTAGTGGCAGTGGTTGTGTCTGTGCCTCTGTTGTTACCTTGCCACTGTCGTCCTCTGTAGGCACCTCCTCTGGATTGGTTTCTGCCTCTGGAACGTCTGTTTCTGCCCCTTTGAGATCTTGTGGAGTCAGGAAAGGACCAATTCTTGGCAGGCCAGTTCCTGCTAAACCTTGGGGGTTGAACCTGCAAGAAATCTTTAACCGTTTGAACGGATTTTGCCTTTTCTTCCATTTTCTTCATAACCTGCTGGGCAGGTGCACCAAACAAACTTGTCTTATCCATAGGAGCATCTAGTAACTGCTTTAACATGATCCGGTAAAGCTTGCTCCTTTAGCCATGCATGCCTTCTTATCACTGTGCCAGTCATGGCTGATCTAAATGAAGCCTCCAGTGCATCATAGCCACATTTTAAGGAATGGTTACTAACCTGTTGTATGTTATTTACCATTTCTAATACATATTTCTTATCAAGAGATTCATCAGTGGTTAGCTTTTTAGTTAACTGATCAAGCATAAACTCTTGGTATTGTATCATGTGAAACTGACAGTTTAAAGCTCTAGCTGAGAGAGTAGCTGAAGTGTAGACCTTTTTGCCCCATCTGTCTAATGACCTTGCTTCCCTTTCAGAAGGAATAGGGTTTTTAGCTATGGTCGCGGCTACTGCCTTGGGACCCTGGGATATAGTTTCGGGGTCTGCAAGAGGGGCCTCGTAAAGGTGGTGATGAGTGTCTGGCACCCTGTAAAATCTGTCTGGTTTGGCAGGGGCTGGAGGTAAAGAATCTGGAGCGGAGCAGACATCATTGAAAGCATCATCCACCACAGAGAGAACAGGAGGTATAGCTAAGGGCCTGTGATGTGGAAGGTGCAGAAAAGTCCTAAGTCTTTTCCTGGAGTCTGAAAAAACCTGTTGCTGCCATTGGAACTGCTCTCGCATGGCATATAAGGTTTCCCCAAAGGAAAATTCTTCTGGTGGGGAAGCAGCTGGAATGGATTCTTCAGCATCAGAGTCTTCAAAATTAGAGAAAGGAGCCTCTGGCTGGTCAGTTATGTCTGATTCATTAGCTGAATCATCAGATGACACTGGCTCAGGGGCCTCTGCCCTAGGTCTCTTCTCTGGGGGCTGAGAGGCCCTGTCTGGGTGAGATTGAGATCCTCTAATTAATGAAATTAAATCTTCTGCCAGAGTAAGCATTTGAGAACTAGAGGAGGGCCTGGTTGAAGGGGGTTTAACAGGCACTGTTTTAGTAGTCTTGGCTGCTTTAGCCCTGGCGAAGGCCTTAATGGACATGGCTGTTGGAGGCCTAGCAGCACCACGTGCTGGGGTAGAGACATCCAAGGGAATGGTGTCTGATAAGTCAGTGGCAACCACCGTAGTGGGTATAATTTCTGAGGCCGATTCAAGAATGGTAGCAGGGGCCTCAGTTGTAGAGATAGATACAGCTGTACTTTGATCAGTTTTCTCGGTTTCGGCCGAAACCGAGACACTCGCGGTTTGCTTAACCATGGTTTCAGCCAAAACCGCGGACCGCGAGTGTCGGTCTTTATCTTTGCGTTTTGGCAGATTGGGTGGTCGGAGGATCCGGCGGCATAATGTACGCAAAACAGAACCGAAAAACTGTTCAGCAAACTCAGACCGGCCTAAGCGTTTCGGTTGAACGAAGCACAGGCCGAACAGGCTGCTACGTCGTGGGCTGGGCCTAAACAAGGCAGACAATAAGAGTGGAAATCTTTATGAGGTATTTGTTTCCCACAGGTTAAACAATTATTAACTTTTTCTGACATCGGCTGAGGCAAGAAAGAGTCCCCAACGGGTACTTAGCTTTAGAAGTCTTGAGTAGTATTCGGTGAAGTAATCTCTGGATCCGACCGACCGGCACTTGCGAACAGCTTCTGCTTGAGCCACGGCAAGAAAGACTGAGGAAAATGGCGTCAGCTGATGCCTTTATACCCGAAGACCAACAGAGATGACGTCGGGTGAAGTGCGACATCAGCCGAAGCCGGACCCGGACTTTGGAATCCGGCCGACTGAAGGGCTGCCTGACGACAGGACAACCCAGTTGTTATGACTGCAGATGCATCCATGAAGGACATACGGGTGTTCCCCGACAGGCAGTGGACTGGATCCAAAGTAGAGAGTCCCTGAAAACCTGGGATAGCTTTATAAGACAACTGAGGATGCAGAAGAATCTACCATTGTACTCAGACCACATGAGAATCTGCATTTGAAAGAGCAGTGGGTAGCAACTGCTGTAGCCTAAATGCCTGGAGTACCAGTTTTGCAGGACGAGAAGAACGTGGTAAGATGACGGAAATGAACTCTAAAGGTAAGGATTCTGTTTTGCGGTAGATAGACTAAAGAGAAGTTTGCCTGGACATCAAGACTTGAACTGGCTGAAGATGAGACTTGGGGATTTGACTGATCCCTAGGTATTGAGACAGATGGATTAAGTAATCCCTGGTTTCCTCTAATAGATGCCTAGTTGGAGTGGTAAGAAAACAGTAATCCAAATAAGGAAACACTGAATACATGCAGTCAGAGGAGTTTCTACCACTAGATTACACTTGAACACCCTGGCAGCTGTAGTAAAACTAAAGGGCAGGGCTCTGTAGTGGTAATGACTAGCCCCGAGCCGAAAGTGCAAGTACCTCCAAGAAGGTCTGCTCATTTTGATGTGATAGTATGCACCTTGAAGGCCTATGGAGCACATGGTCATCCTTCCACAGAAGGGGGAGAATGGACAGTACCATAACCATCCAGAACTTGGAGTTCTTTTACAAAACAATTCAAATGACAGAGATCTAGAATTGGTCTCTGGTCCTGTTCTCTTGGGCACTAAAAAGAAAGTACAGTTTTGTACCTACCATAAATGTAGACGTTTGAGTGCTATACAGCTGCAGTCATAACAGATGGGTTCTCCTGCCATCAGGCGGGTCCTCGGTCGGCCGAATTCCAAAGTCTAGGTCCGGCATCGGTTGTCGTCGCTTCTTCCCTGACGCCAGTGCGACAGGGGTATAAAGGAACCAGCAGACGCAATTTTCTTCAGTTTTTCTTGCCCCAGATGTCAGGTGCCCCCAGAATGAAGGCAATACATAAATTGGTGTAATAATGCAGTGCAATATAATCAAAATACAGTAGTTGCAAGCAAATACATCAGAAATGAATACCCCAATCAGGTTATATGAGGATGTGTTAGCCTATAGGCCTGTCCCAAGAGGGGAAGGAGGGAGGGAAACCTGGACTGCAGCTGTATAGCACTCGAACATCTACATTTATGGTAGGTACAAAACTGTACTATGTTCATCGTGCATACAGCTGCAGTCATAACAGATGGGTAGAATCCCTAAGCTAAGAAAGGGGCGGTAGGCACTAGGTGGAACTAGGAGCCAAAATGCCCTGCAAGACTGCAGTGGCAAAGCCTGCTCTAGTTTTGGAGTATAATGGTAGGTTGTAGTGCTTGTAGAAGGTATGCACAGAACTCCAAGTGGCTGCTTCCAAAATATCTTTGGTAGGAACTCGTCTGAAGAAAGCTGCAGAGGTGGCTGTGGCCCTGGTGGAATGAGATCTAATGCCTGTAGGTACAGTTTTGCCATGAAAGGAATAGCAAAAATGTATGCAGTGGGCTATCCATTTTGAGATAGTCTGTTTGGAAATTGGCTGTCCTTGAGCTCCTACAGCATAGGACACAAAGAGCTGTTCTAATTTTCTGAAAGGCTTTGTTCTGTCCAAATAATACTGCAGTTGTCTGTGGATGTCCAAGGAATGTAGTAATCTCTCCCCTTTGTTTTGAGGATTAGGATAAAAAGTAGGTAAATGTATGGCCTGATTTAAAGCTACCCTGGATACCACTTTAGGCATAAAGGACGGGTTGGTTCGTAAGGAAACTCTGTCCTGATGGAAGATAAAAGGCTGCACAGCCATGAGAGCCTGTAGTTCTGAAACTCTACGAGCTGAGGTGATAACCAGAAGGAAAGCTGTTTTCCAGGACAAATATTGCAAATCTGATGAGGCAGCCGGCTCAAAGGGAGGCAAGGTCAGCTTTTCCAGAATGAAATTAAGATCCCAAGCAGGTATTGGTCGTTTCCTTGGAGGTCTTAGATTCTTAGCCCCTCTGAGGAACTGTCTTAAGAGAGGTTGAGAGAATAAAGGTGGATCAGTGTTGTATTCTGCAGAAATGGCCGAGGCATGGATTTTGATGGAGGAGAATGAAAGTCCACTGCTTAGCAGCTCAGCCAAATACTGTAGTATTTGAGGTAAATTCAGTTTTCCAGGATCCTGGCCCTTTTTTCTCATTCCACACACAAAACCGTTTCCATTTTGCGGAGTAAGCTTTTCTAGTTGATGGCCATCTGGCCTCCAAGATGACATCCTGCACCTCCTTGGAGAGTAGGGTCTGTTGTGATGCTAAGGAATCTTCCATGCGGCTAGATTGAGTGTTTTTAGCTAGCTGTGAAGAGTTTTGAAGCTGTGCCGAGTCAGAAGAGCCATTAGAGGCAGGGTCCATTGTGGGGAATGCATCAGGCTCCTCAGGAGTGGGTACCAGTGTTGCCTTGGCCAGTCCGGAGCAATGAGAATCATCTTTAGTCTGTCTGCTCTGGTTTTCAATAGAACTTTGGGCAACAGAGGAAGAGGTGTGAAGGCATAAACTGTCATTGATGTCCAACTGAAAGAGAGAGCGTCCACTCTCCAGGCCTTTGGATGGAAAATCCTTGAGCAGAACTTTGTCAATTGGAGATTTTTGTGGGAGGCAAAGAGATCTATGTCTGGCCTTCCCCATTCTTGGATTATTTCTGTAAAAACTTTTGGATGCAATTTCCATTCGTGTGGATTTGTCATATTCCTGCTTAGGTTGTCTGCCTGCGTGTTTTCCATGCCTGGCAAGTACTGTGC